>NC_136526.1:20431125-20451125 GCF_053919585.1 Euprymna scolopes | reverse complement strand
CTTTCTTTCTTTTTCCTTTCTTCCGTATTTTCTTTCTTTCTTTTTCCTTTCTTCCTTATTTTCTTTCTTTCTTTTTTTATTTATTTATTTCTCCCTTTCTTTCTTTCTTTCTTCCTTATTCCTTTTTGTTTTCTTCTTTCTTTCTTCCTTCTATCTTTCTTTTTTCTATTTCTTTCTTTCTTCCTTTTTTTTACATAGGCATCACCACTTATCAAGGCCAAGAGGCCACTCAAGGATAAGGGTTAAAGAGTGTAAAGTAGACATTGGACAATATAGTAATCATTAGTAATGAAAATTTGGTAAATTTGATAACTTATATAGAACGGCTCATCAAGAACTTATTTACGTTAGACTTGAACACAACCATATTGTAATCAGCCGGAAAGCAGGAAAACGGAAGACAGTTCCACAGGCGTGCAGTTCTAAGAAAGAAGCTTTGTTCATGGAATCTCCGTTTAGGTTTAGGCACAGATAAAGAGTGGGGGGAATTATTGATAGTGTGTACAGCTAGACGAGTGTTTCTTGTGAAAGTTTGGCGAGGGGGGACCATAGATTGAAGCTCAGTTGAACACCTTCCATGAAAATAACGATACATCAGAGACAAACTCGCAACATCTCTTCTGTGAGATAGAGGTTGCAAGGAAGAGAAAAGGACATCTCTTACGAGGCTACAAAGTCTATTTTGAACTCTATCAAGGCAGGACAAGTCCTTTGTAGCAGCTCCTGCCCAGATGTGGCAATAATATTCCATCCTTGGACCTACCTGGCTCTTATATAGATAGAGAATAACATCAGCAGTGAGATATTTACTGGATCGATAGAAAGATCCCACCATTTTTCCAACGGCCTTGGCAACAGATTTAATGTACGTGTTCCATTTAAGATCAGGAGTAAAGGTCAAGCCCAGAAGCTTGTCAAAACTTGAGGCCTCCTGAAGACGAGAGCCATTCATTTCAATTGATGCCAGATGTGGATCAGAATGTTGATGATGTAAAGAGAGAAGCTTGGTTTTAGATGCATTAAAAGTAACCAGCCACTCCTTTCCCCATTGTACTACGTGCTCAAGATCAGAGGAGAGAGAATTGGAGAGAACTTGGTCGTTTACTGTCTTAGATGTGCTACCATAAATGGTAGTGTCGTCAGCATAAATGTCTACAAATGATGTAAGGATGTGATTTGGAAGATCATTAATGTAGATCAAGAAAAGAGTTGGGCCCAGGATGGACCCCTGAGGGACACCGGCATTAATACTGTGAGCTTCTGATTTTTGCCCATCAACTACTACTCTTATGAATCTATCAGAAAGAAATGATTTAATAATTAGAGACATTTGCAGCTATACCATAGCTAGAGATCTTATGAAGTAAACCTTTATGCCATACCCTATCAAAGGCCTTAGATAAGTCAAGAGCAATTGCCCTAGAAATGTGGCCTCCATCGAGAGATTTGCTAATCCTATGAGATATAACTGTAAGCACATCTGCTGTAGATCTTGCAGAAGGGAGATCATATTGAGTGTCACTAAGAAGGTTATTTTTGTTGAGATGGTTGATTACTTCTGTATTTAACACAGATTCCAACAACTTACTCATGACGCACAGGAGACTTATTGGCCTGTACTGAGAGGGGGATGAGCGATCACCTGAATTCTAAAATACGGGGCATACTGATGAAATTTTCCAGGGAGATGGGAAACTATTCTCCTTAAGATAACGTTTAAACAGTTTTGTAAGTATGGCTGCTAGTTCAGGTTGAAGTTTTTTGAGTACTATAATTGGAATGCCGTCAGGGCCAGTTGCTTTACTGGAATCAAGGTTTTTGATTGGCTTGGCAACATCACGTACAGATATACGTATATCACATAGCGTGTTTTCTGATACAGGAGGAAATATTGGGGGTTGGCGGCCTTGGTCGCAAAGGGTAGAATTAGCTGCAAAGTTCTTGACAAAGAGTTTGGCTTTGTCTGATGTTGACCAGATTACCTCAGGTCCATTGATAATAGTTGGGATGGAGCACACGCTTCTGTTCAGGATTCTGTTTGCTATTTGCCAAAACTGGTGGAAACCAAGCCGCTGCTGAGCTACTTTAGACTTAACAGATTGAGCATACAACTCTCTTGCATTCTTTATTACTTTCTTACAATGGTTGCTGGCAGTCCTGAAAGCGACTTTAGTTTCCATACATCTATTACGTAGGAAGCAG
Organism: Euprymna scolopes; assembly: GCF_053919585.1. NCBI lineage: Eukaryota > Metazoa > Mollusca > Cephalopoda > Sepiida > Sepiolidae > Euprymna > Euprymna scolopes. Next base: position 20,448,923 of record NC_136526.1, on the reverse strand, counting down.
TAGAAAAAGTGATTTCTGTGCGCAATGGCAACAGCACATTCTGGAGAGAACCATGGCTGGCTGCTAGGTTTTTGCTGAAACTTTTTCGAGGGTATGAAACGGTATATACCTACAATTAACCATTCCGTCAGGTCTAATACTATAGAGGACACATCCTTTTTAAACATGGAATGCAGAGGTAGATCAGATATTAATGTACGGAAGCTATCCCGGTCAGCCTTAGTGTATCGATATACTGTACGATGGAGAGGTACGTCTGGGGACATATTACATTTTATTTTTATCATAATTGATACAACAGAGTGGTCGGAAGATCCAAGAGACGACGGAACAGAAACTGAACATAGTTCAGGGCAAGTTGTGAGAAAAAGGTCTAGTAGGCTCGCATACTGGCCGTCATTGTCGGGCACACGGGTGGGTTCCTGAACAATCTGAGTGAGGTTATAGGCAATGGAGAAATCATGACAGAACCTCCCCTCATCATCGGTCTTGTTTGAGTGGGTCAACCATTCGACGTTGTGAACATTGAAGTCTCCACATACGTGAATGTTAGCTGAAGGATAAGCAGATAGGACTTGGTCAATATTCTCAGATATGCTTTGAAAGATAGTAACTCCGCTGTTGTGGGGGGCGATAGGGAGTAAATATAAATGCAGTAGTGTGAACTAAAGCAACCCGGAAGCACATATAGGGTAAGTTAGGATCTTCCCTGGAGATGTCCCTACCACATGGAAAGCTATCTTTAATATAGGCACATATTCCATGCCCATGGCGATCTTGGGGGTCAGATTTAGAAGTTAAGTTAGAGTATCCTTTAATTGCGAACTCTTCTAGGGAAATAGCCTTAAAAATAAAAGGTCTGGTTTAGTCTCCTGTAATTGGGTTTCAACCTCTGGAAGGTTAGAACGTAGACCCCTGATGTTGGAGAAGGAGACATGGTAGTAGGGGTCTATGTTGGAAGTTGGAGAACCGGGTTTAATCGTGTATTTTTTCTTGAAACTTGTCATGATGAAATTTTGGAATTTGTGGACTAGGTCGTCAGATTTACTTAGAGCAGGACAGAGAGGGAAAACTAAGAGAGAAAAAGAAACAAAGAATTTTTTTTATTTTTTATTTGTAGCTAATGATAAGGTAAAGCCGTAACAATTACCCACTAGTATGGCATCGAGAGGCCCCACCAGAAGCTACTGCATGGTCCAGAATCCATTCACCAAATGGCAATACAGCAGCCCCAGTACTTTGCACCTGCTGATAGGACAGCCTCCTTAGTGGTTAATCCAAGGTTCGGGTCCCTGACTATCAGGCGGATAACGTCAGCCCAGACAAAACGTATACCTCCAGCACCCTTACTAATGACATGGCTACAAGGATAGACATAGAAACAGAAATTTTCTGCCATCTCTGCCAACTGTTCGCGCAAAATACTGCCAACCTAGAAAATTTCTTCTCCCTTTGTCTTCTTTCATTTTTTCTTTATTTATTTTCTTTTTTCTTTATTTATTTTCTTTCTTTCTTTTTCCTTCCTTCCTTTCTTCCTTTTTTCTTTCTCCCTTTCTTTCTTTTTCATTTGTTTCTCTCTCTTTCTTCTCTCCTTTCTTCCTTATTTCTGTCTTTCTTTCTTTTTTTTTGCATTTCTTCCTCTCTTTCTGTTATTCTTCTATTCTTTCTTCCTTCTTTTTCTTATCTTTTTGTTTGTTTGTTTCTTTATTTATTTCCCTTTTCCTTCTTTTTCCTTCTTTCTTTCCTTCTTTCTTCCTTCTTTTTTCTGTCTTCTTTCCTTCTGATTTTTCTTTCTTTTCTTTTTCTTTCTTCCTTCTTTTCTTCTTTCTTTCTTTCTTTCTTTTTTCCTCCCTTTCTTTCTTTTATTCTTTCTTTCCTTCTTTCATTTTTTATGATTCAAGTTGTAAACGAGGCAATTTTTTGTATATTCCTCAATGAGCTATGAGTTATTTCCCTTGCTGACTGATCTACGTTTAGAGTTAGGCACAGGTAGAGAGTGGGGAAAATCGTATATAGTGGTTGTACCTATTTACTATGCCTCCCCACAGGACAGAGTTAGACACCAGAGTCGTTTTTTAACGTGGAGAAAAGGTACAAAAATAAAAATTGTCTCAGTCGTGAAGGATTTCTCCTCCACCGAAAGAGAACAAGAAATAGAAGTGCAGCATCTGAAGAACAGATACTACACTTTGATCTTGTCCCGAAGGCCAAGATAGTGGTTGTAGCTAGTCAAATTTTTTTGCAAAAGTTTGACAAGGAGGGACCATAAATTGGAGTTCAGTCGAGCACTTTTAATAAGCATGAGAAATCTTTTCAGCCACAAATTACAATGGATAAAAGACATTCTGCCCGAGAGTCCAAGATTCAAATACTTTGGTCTAACATTCACAGATAACATGATTTGCAACAAATATGCAGAAGATATTGCCAAGGCTGCTGCAATGAAAGCGTGCTCCCACTACCGTGCTAGAAAACATATCACATCTGCCAATAACTTATCTCTACTATTATATAAAAGTCACTTTGTGTGTGTGTGTAAGTTCCTTTCTCATAGGTTCCGAAATGGCTGAGATCTTTTGCAAATTTCACGCAAAAGTAATTTCTATGTCTGGCAGTGTTCTTAGATATGTTTTGTACAGAAATCCATCCGATAAGTATCGTAAATTGAAAAATCCGATCTTAAAAATAGTTTTTGTTTTATAGATGAAAAAGAAGAATGTTTACAGTGAAATATTTTAAGTTGCACCGGCCGGTGTTACGTAAAATATTTGCCTGTAAAAATTCTTCCATTTTATAAATAACAAATAAAAGACTATGTATAAGATCACCAAGCCCTAATATCAGCTGACGTGATATTGTAAACAAACCTAGACGGAATTTGATGAACAACATTATCATTATTATTTAAAAAAAATTTATTTTGCGAATTAGTCCACCCACCAAATTATTCCTTGTAATATATAATATTCACTAGAGGATTGATTCTATAACAATACATACGCAATCTGCATGAATTAAAATATCATGTGTAAGCAGATTGTACGACCGGGCAACACCAGGCAACCAGCTAGTATCTCTATAAAGCAGCCAGTATTTGTCCAGACATGGAATATTGTTATCATATATGGACTAGTGCACGAGCAAATAGTCTCTTCCTCTTAGAAAAGGATAAAAGAAGAATATCTGATCTAATAAGTCTCACACTGTCTATAAAGCTCCAGCCCCTGTCCTATCGTAATGTTGCATTTTACAAGTATTTTAATGGAACCCAACAATCAGCTAAATCCGATCCCTTCGCTGTTGAAATCCTCAGATGAAAGAAAGCTTTTTACTATGATAGTTTTTTTTCCTTGAACTGTTAGCCATTGGAATTCATCCCCTGCTCCGTATTTCTCTGACTATAACAATATGAAGAAATTTAAATGTAATGTGAACAAACATCTTATTGCACAACTCCCCGCTTCAACTGCCCATATGGATATGACCCAAATTCCCAATAGCCTTACATCTCAGTGACAATATCAATTGTTTGGAGTGGGTTAAATAAAAAATCAAAAACAAACGAAAATTGGCTAGTCAAAATAAAATTTGATATGTCAGCTTAATGCTATCTATGCCCAACTTCAAAATCTTGCGAGATAACTTGATATGTATATGTCTTCTAATGGAGAGTAAAATCAATATCCTTATTCAAATTTTGATCAAAACTCATTACCTGAATTTTAATTCTAGAATATGTCTAAAATATAAAGCATAAAAGAAGAAATTGAAAATCAGGGAATTTTAATTAATTGGTATTTAATAATTATGGATAAAATTTAATGAAAATCTGAAATATTTGAATTTTCAAATGGAAGGTTGTGCCGATATTATGTTTCCTAAAATCATTTAAAAATATTCTAAAGAAACTGAAATTTGAAGAATATTTATTAATTTAGCACCTATTTCGGATTTTTATGGAAATCGCTCCAGACAAAGCATGAAGCCAATTGATGTAAGGAGCTAGCAAAAACGTAAGATGATTGTTGAAAAGACAGGAGATGCCTACTGACCATAGTCTTGAAAAGACCAATGTTATAAGTAAGAGAAAAACAGGCAGCAGGAAAAGAGTTCCACAAGTTCTTAGAAAGAAGCTACTGGAATAGGAAGCGGTATTAAAATGTGGTATCAAAGCAGCGAATTGATGAAGACCACTAGACCAACGAGTCAAACAAGCTGGAACAAAAGAAGCAGGGACTAGATCAGGTAAATCAGAAGAACGTATTTATAGAAAAGACTGAAACTTGCAACATCACGTCTGTGAGGGAGAGAGGTCGTAGAGATAAAGAAGAGGTAGGATCAATGGAATTACAGATGCATTTCTGCACTTAATGAAGGACCCTCAAGTAGGGCAGAGGTTCACTAGCCCAAATATGACAAACAACTCCATACATGGCTTAATAGTAAATTTGTAGAGATAGAAAATAGCCGCAGGTGTGAGAAATAATCGACTTTAAGAGAAGCAGAAAGAACAATGGATCCAATATATGAACTTCGAAAAAGATTTGATGAGAAAGAAAGACCAAAAAGTTTCACAGTCGATTTCTTCTGAAGAACAAAATTTTTACAAAAATCAGGGAAATCTGAATTTTCACAAAATGGCTTCCGTCACTCTTTATCCTCTTTGAATAAATGTAAATTAATATACATATATGTCACACCAACCTCCCTTACGTCTATCAGCTGTGTTCCAAAATTCACTATGATTGGTTAACTAGTTTAGAAATTTAATATATAAACGGCTATATGTCTGTTGCTCTGTCTGACTGTCATTCTATCTGTCCGTCTCCATATTTTCAAACTCTATCTCCCCCGAAACTAAAAGTTACAGAGCGATGCTAGAAGCCTCAAATGATTGGATTTTTTATGGGCCATTTTTTTATGGGTCGTTAGCCGGTTAAAATAGTTTTTAAGGGGTTTTAATGGGTCGAGATTAAAAGAAAAATTGTGAAACATTTTGTAGATTCATCTAAGTTTATTTTTAATTTTTAATTAGTTTATATGCGTGTCATGTTGGTACAGTAGTAACGTCACCAGCTTCGAATGTTATAGTTTCGGTTTCGATTCTAACTGATGGCACCTAAATACTTTTTTTGGTCTCCCGACAAAAGGAGGGTGAAGCTGTAAATTCACCCTTGTCCATTCGTCCGTTCGTTTGTCCACGCTTTTCTCAATAACTACGCATCGGAATTCTTGCAAATTTCGCACAAACATTAAACATGATATGAGTAAAAAACTAACAGAACAGATTTTCCGGGAAAACTCCAGTTGCCATCCTAGAGGTGCTTTTCGGGTTAAAATGGCTAAAATTGACACTTCTGTACTTATTAAAAAAAAGTTGATGCCTTGGATTTTTATAAAACTTTCTGAAAAGTTGTAACTAACTGATTTCGATATAATTTTGTTTGTCTATACCTCACGATAACTTTTGGGTGTGCCCAAGCGGCTCTTTTAGGGCTAATAAAAACATTCCATTTTTGGACTATCTTACCATATTTGTCAAAAATTTTCTGTGTATGTCTATTTAGCAGTTTTGCATGGTGCTGAACTCAGATTTAAATATGTTAAGGCCTTGGGGACTTTTGGGGCTAAATGTGGGGGGGGGCAAATAATGAACTTAATCATTTCTTTTTTTACATGGTGCAGAACTGAAATTTACATATATTAAGGCCTAAAGCTGCACTGTTTGTTGATTTTCACTAAGATTTGGCGTCCCCTGAGAACTTTTGGGGCTAAATGGTGGGGGGCAAATGCTGAACTTAGTCATTTTTTTTATCCCTCGTTCACTTTGCACACACAGGGAACCATGCATGCTTCATTTGTTTACATTTGAAATCATGACTCTATATATTTGGACACATTAAAATATTTAAGCATATTTTACGCCTGGGCAAAGCCATGTGCCCCCGCCCCCGTATATATATATATATATATATATATATATATATATATATATATATATATAAGTGAAAGTGTCTGTCTGTGTATGTGTCGGTGTACATTCCCCTACGCAATAACTCTGTCAATTTTAAGCCTACACACTCGAAATTTGATATACAGGGTACTGAGATTTAGGAAAATCGATGTGACTGGTTTTCGGTAAAAAATTTTGCGATTAAGGGGTCAAAGTTCAACGATTTGACCTTTGAGAACTCTACCAAACTTCTCCGATAATTTTCGGTCTAAGCACTTAAAATTTTAGATATAGGTTCCTTGGACATTGATCTAACTTAATAATTTGATTTGAGCCCAAAACAATAAATGTTAAGGGGTCATAATAGGGGTCAAATTAAAAAAGAAATTGACCTTTTTTTTTTTTTTTTGCTCAGCATACACCTCCAAACAGCCAGGCAACGCCGGGCAACCATTGCTAGTATATATATATATATAAAACATATTCATGTACTTAACTTTATATAAATACATACACAGTACAAACACTTTTTACTTATGGGAATGTAAACAAAAATCTCGTGCCAATTTTATGATTGTCAAAAAAAAAAAAAAAAAAAATGGACATCCTTGGAACTTTCTCCAAAATCTATAATTATGTCGCCCTTTAAATCTTTATGTCTTTTCTCGTTTCATCATTTTATTTGGTTACAAATAAAAAAGTTATCTTCGTTTCTTACTTTCTTTTTTTAATTTTTATTTCTTTTTTGGTTTATTTCGTTTTATTTCTCTCTTTTCTTTTGATTTCTTTTTCTTTCATTTATTTCATTTTCCCTTTCTACATCTTTCTTCCCTGCATTTTTATTTTCCTTCTTCGCTTTTCATTTCTTTATTATTTCTCTTTGTATTTCTTTCTTTTTCTTTCAATCCTTTACATTTTACTAGCGGAGGTACTCGGTTTTGCCCGGGTGTGGAGAGGTTTTATGGCGTATGATGATTTTGCAAAAATGTCAACGAAAAAAAAAAATGTAAAAAACTGCCCAGCTGACGGTGAAAGAATTATTGTTTTTGAACAATTTTGGGATATTTGTCGGCTGAGAGATTGAACTTTCAAACGATACCAATTTTGTTAGTGTTCGTCGCGTGTGTCGAAAGCTTTAGCGAGACATACATACATACATACATACATACATACATACATATACACTAACAGACATACATACACACACTAACATACATACATACATACATACATACATACACATAAACTAACATACATACATACTAACAGACAGGTGATTTTCTTCTTTTCATTATTTCTTCCTTTCTCATTTTACTTTCCTTTTTTAATTTTTCTTTCATTTCTTTCTTTTTCATTTTTCATTCATTTCATTTTTATTTAATTTCCTATTTCATTTCTTTATTTTTCTTTCTTTTTCTTTCGTTTCTTTCTTTTTCATTTTTCATTCATTTCATTTTTATTTAATTTCCTATTTCATTTCTTTATTTTTCTTTCTTTTTCTTTCGTTTCTTTCTTTTTCATTTTTCATTCATTTCATTTTTATTTTATTTCCTATTTCATTTCTTTATTTTTTTTTCTTTTTCTTTCGTTTCTTTCTTTTTTATTTTTCATTCATTTCATTTTTATTTAATTTCCTATTTCATTTCTTTATTTTTCTTTCTTTTTCTTTCGTTTCTTTCTACTTTACTTTCTTTTTTTCTTTTCTTTTCTGTATTTCCTATTATTTAAAACGTTTATTTATTTTTCTTTCATTTATTCTTTCATTTATTCTTTCTTTTATTCCATCATACTTTCATTGTCATTCATTTCCTTTTTCATTTTCTTTCTATTTTTCTTTCCTTCCCTATATTTTTCATTTCTTCCATTTATTTTATTTCTTTTCGCTTTTCTTTCATTTATTTCCCTCTTCATTTCTTTCTTTTATTCTTCCATTTTCTTTTGGTAAAATAAATGTCGGTTTCTAGATTACCCCCTTCTCTCTCTCTCTCTCTCTCTCTCTCTTTATATATATTTGTGCAATTTTGCCTCTGTGTGTGTGTGAGTTCGTTTCTTATAGACTCAGAAACAGCTGAACAAATTTTCTTTAAATTTTACAGAACTTTAGTGCATAAGTCTGGAAGTGATCTTAATTAAGTTTTGTCTTAGAATACTCCCGATAATTACCGATAATCGATAATCGAAACCGTTATTTTAATTTATCTATCATTGGTAAAGTCATTTTTTCCATGTCGTCGCTTAGCAACAATGATATAACAACGGGCCGTGAAAATTCTACTGTGGATAAGTTGATAGCGTGTTTTTTTTATTTGCATGATGTGGTCTTTAGGTTCAAACTCCGCACGTGAGTTTCTTAATACTTTTCATTAACTGCAAAGAATTTTATATGACTTTTTTTTTTTTTTAGCATCACATGATCTGCAGGGTCAAACCCCACACGTAAATTTCTTAATGTTTGGTTTTTGTTAACTGGAAAGAAGTTTATATAAAATAATTTTATAAAAGAAACAGTAGGTTCTCTAGAGTGCAATGTAGAATAACATATATTTTGGACTAAGTTACTGCATGGAGGCATGTGAAGCTTCCTCCCAGGCGATTTCACGGATTTCGATGACAATAAAAATATAGGAGTGTGAAATATTTATTGATCATCATTTAATTCTGGGCAACGTCGGGTCTCCCTGCTAGTATATATATATATATATATATATATATATATATATATATATATATCTTCTGTTTATCTATTCCATCTATCTATTCTGTTCTATCTATTATATCTTCTATTATATAGAAGGCACTTTGTGTGTGCGTGTGTGTATGCGTGTGTGAGTTCGTTCCCTATGGACCCTGGAAACATCTGGACCGATCTTTTTTTACTTAATGTGTCTGGAAGTGTTTGTACATAGATTTTGTATCAAAATGCGTCCGATAAGTATCAAAAATCGATAATCGAAAAAATCCTATTAAAGAAGGAAGTCCGATTTTGACCAAAGTTAACACTTTTATACAACCTAACATTACACGTTCATTTGAGAAGTTTTATCACTGCACAAACAGAAATGTCCAGCATACATAAAATCAACTGTAGATTCTTTTATAAGACAGGGCTACATTCGGAATTAATCTTTTCGAGCATAGTTGAATCATGATACTTGACTTTTGTACGTTCAACTTTAATTCAAGTGATTATGCAAAAATATCTTTGATAAAGCAGTGTCATGTGCGAAATGAATATTTACAGCAAAACTGAACCATGCTACTTGACTTTTGCATTTTAAATATGAAGTGAAGCCATTATTTAGATAATTTTATAAAATCGACAGTAGATTCTCTACAGTGCAATGTAGACTACAACGTATTGTGGACTAAGTCACTGTGTAGAGACACGTGAAACTTCCTCCTGGTACACTGCAGGGGAGGGGTCTCCAACTAGAGCAAGCAATCAATCGATTTGATTAAAAAAATAGATTATTCATCAATTTCAATGATAATAAAAATATAGGAGGGTGGAACATTTGTTTATCCACATTCAATTCCAGACAACGTCAGGTCACCCTTACTAGTGTTCTATATATGTAAGGGTGTTTTTCATGTTAGGCTGCTTTTGTAATGGCATTTCATTGCTAGTTTAATTTTCATTGACATCCATTTCTTCGTATTCATGGTCTTTGATTTGTGCTGGTCATATTTTATTTTTATCTAGTTTTCTTTTATCTTATGTTACATAAAAATAAGAAGGGATAACATTCTCAAGATACAGACTAGGTTACCCACGTTATCAAATGAGCCATGCTCAAATCTTTCTTCTGAGTCCCACGGTTTTTATAATTGTTTGGCGCCATGTTTTTCATAATTTTATTGGTTTATATGACAATGCCAAGATTATTTTACCTGTGATCCTGTTATAGAATACAGAGTGGAACAATAAAATTGTTGCTCTAGAAAAAACGACATGATGCCATTTCCGTTTGGTGAAAACCGGTTTTCTTTTTTTGTTGCAGACTATCTAGTAGTTGACCAGTTGTGTACCAATCCCAAGAGTGAAGGGAGCCTTTAATCATGTATGAAAGTGACACAATGTTCAACGAGTGGGATTGGAGATGCACCGCTGTACAACTCATACTCTCTACCGATCCAAGTTATGACAACAGGACCATTGCCAGCACCCTCAAAATGCCACATCATGCCATCTCACATCTTCAAAGTCGGCTTAAAAGTCAACACCAAAGTGTTCCTGGATGTGCTGAAAATTGTGGTAGTCTCCTAGTGCAATCAGGTGACTGCTGGCAGACCCTGGGTGTGGCAGCAGGACTCGGCACTGGCCTACACGTTCAAAGAGACCCAGGCTTGGCTTCAGAAGGAGTACTACGACTTTGTATCCTTCTCTCACTAGACTGGATCTGAATCCGTTGGACTACTTCGTTTGGTCATACGTCGAGAATATCACCAACATGACCTCCTACAATACCAAAGCCAGCCTGAACGCTGCCATCCGCCGAGTATTCTCCGGCGCCTATGGAAAAGGCATGTTCCCAGTTCTGCACCCGTATCGAGGCGGTGATTGAGGCTGAAGGCGGCTACATTGAATAGATGCCAGCTCTACTACATACTCAAGTTACCTAAATGGATTTTTTCAATAAAAGTTTTAAAATAAAGCTGTAGTGTTGTTTTCTTTAGGGCGACAAATTTATCGTTCCACCCTGTGCAAAGAATTCTTGGATTTACTTTCGATAAACGTTGCTTCCTTCCTGTTTTGTCTTTTAGTCCTTATATTCCATAAGCCAAGGAAGAAGAATTGCTGTTTTAGCTTTTATAAGTTTCTAAGTGGTGTCTTATTAATTAGAAAATCTCATATGTAGAAGTACCGGTGAATGCTCACAAGCATTGCATGTGTTAGATTTTCAGAATGAAGAGTGTTGATCCGTATTTGTTTTAATGCCCAGAACTTAGAAAGCTGACCTATATGCACATATAGAACATAATTCCAAAATTATATCATTGATTTTTCAAACACACACACACACACACACACACACACACACACACACACACACACACACACACACACACACACATTGTGTATTTTGGCCAGCATTTAATCTTTCATGAATATTTGATTAAACAACAGCGACAATTTCTGTTTGGTTCTTTTCCAATCCATCTAGTTGGCGATAAAGTGATTTTACATTCTGCTTTAGTATAAATAAGAACTCGTCATATCTGCAAACGTATATATATATATATATATATATATATATTTATATATATATATATATATATATATATATATGATGATTGCAACGTCTTGTCAGACGAGTGCCACTCCCTCACAACGTTTAAAATTCATGAGCCCAAATGCCTAAGGGAGTATCTATACAAAGATGATGTTACAGAGTCTTAGCTTTGTACGACAGCTAAGTCTCTCTCTCAGTTCAAAATGTTGAGATCCAGCAACAAGCAAGAGCAAGATAGCCAGCAACAAATTAAACTGCAGACCAGCTTAATGCGGGTACTGGTCTTCCGTTTTATGGTTTTTTAAATCAGAGATTTGCTTCTCCTAGAAAGGTTGCCTTCACCAGGGCTTACGGGAGCCCTCTCCACCCCAATACACATATACACAAACACAAATATACACGGTGCTAGTTGGCCGTTGACCCAGAAAAGAGTTCATTCGCCCTTTGTATATATATATATATACACACATATATATACACATATATATATATACACATATATATACATATATATATATATGCATATATATACATATATATATATGCATACATATATATATACATACATATATATACATATATATGTATATATATGTATGTATATATATGTGTATATATGTGTATATATATGTATATGTATATATATATGCATATATATATGTATATGTATATATATATGCATATATATATGTATATGTATATATATATGTATATATAATTATATATGTATATGTATATATATGTATATATAATTATATATATATATGTATAATTGTATGTATGTATGTATAATTATATATATATATGTATATGTATATATATATATATATATATATATATATATATATATATATATATGCATACATATATGTATACACCGTGGATTAAGGACTATCCACTTATGAAATGTTTCCTTTTCAAATTAAATATGTTTTTAACTCTTTTCCAAAGTGTTTTGTAACAGGTTTTATTAACTGTTTGCTCCTATATATATATATGTATATATATATATGTATACTAGCAAAAGTACCCTTCGTTGACTGGGTTCAAAAACAGCTTATAGAAAATGGACTCTGATTTATGAAAGTATGATAGGTTATGAAAAGGAAGGGTTGTAAATTTGGGTTGAATTTGAGGGTATCAAAACCAAAGCAAAATATTATGAAAGTAAAAATAAAATAGAAAAACCCCATAATTTATTATACCATACCTGTTCACACTGAAACACTTATCACAATATTCTGTGGGTCTATATTAAAAAACATTGTTAAACTTTGTGACATATTTACATTCTATAGAGGTCAGGCACGAACGAACACCCCATAATTTTATTATACCATATTTTTTCAAACTGAAACAATTATCAAAGTATACTTACGCAGATAGATATGAAAAGTCTTTATTAAAGTTTGTGCCTATTTCCATTCTATGGAGGCCAGGTGCGAATGCAGACCCCACAATTTTATTATACCATCCCTATTTAAGTTAAAACATACTTATCAAAGTATTGTTATGCACATCTATATCAAAAACACTTGTAAAGGTTATTTTTTTAATTTTTAAAGTCTTTATTTCCATACTTTGTGGACCAGGCGCGAACGCAGACCCCACTACTTTAATAAACCATCGTTCTGCCAGATCAAACATACCCATTCCTGTGTCTCGATACATCTTCTATCATTATATGTAATCAGTTTTTAAAAATAGTCAACCATATAGGAGCCTATTTGTGACCACACACATGCACACACACACAGCTTTATATTATAGATAGAAATATGTATATATATGTATAGGTAGTTATATATATGTATGTATATATAAGTATATATATATATATATATCATGTGCTGTCCTTCGTGTCCGAAGACGACTTCTTGTGAACCATCATTCTCCACTTATCATGGTCGTGACTGAGAGTCTCCAGCTTCCAGTAGGGATCAACCTATCCTTTAGATTTCGTTTGACGGTGTCATGAAACCTGAGCTTAGGTCTGCCTATGCCTCGTACCTCATCCTCTAGTTGTGAAAACAGTATCTGTTTTGGTAGTCAGAAGCTCCCCATTCTCTTTATATGCCTGGCCCATCTCAGGTTTTTCCGGATGAGCAAGTCATACATGCTTGGGAGGTTGGCTTGTGATAGGATCTCCCTGTTGCTGACAAAGTCATACCACTTGACATTTAAAATCTGTCGGAGGTGTCTCATCATATAGGTGTTGAGCTTGCGGGCTACCAGTTTGTACACTGGCCAAGTTTCTGCACCGTATAAGAGTGACGAGAGGACAATGGTGCGGTACACCAAGCATTTAGTTCTGAAAGTTAGGTATTTATTTTGCCAGACCTTCTGTTTGAGTTTTCCATAGGATTTGGAGGCGTTAGCCATTCTTGTAGAAATCTCCTCGTCCATTTTGTTGTTGGTCATGACCGTGGTCCCTAGTTATTTGAATTTGCTGACATTGTAAAGCTCCTGGTCTTGAATCTTAATTGGCTGGCTTGTTGCTGGTGATCCAGGGGATTGTTGATACATCATTTCGGTTTTCTTGATGTTAATCTTCAATCCAAAGGCCTTGGCTGATCCTGCGAAGCGAGTTATGTCCTGAGCATCCTCGTGACTATGCGCTACAAATGCGGTGTCATCAGCAAATATGAGCTCCCGTACGAGTATCTTTGTTGTTCTATTTGCGGATTTATATGCATTGACATTGAAAAGGTCTGCTCCCGGCCTAGATCGTATAAAAACACCCTTATCTCAATTTCTAAAGGCATGCTGAAGCACAACTGACAGGTAGAGTGAGAAGGGGTTGGAGCGAGGATGCAGCCCTGTCTGACACCATTCTGCACGTCGAACGGATCGGAGAGCTCGCCCTTCAGCTTAACTGTGGCTTTCATGCCTGAATGAAGGGCTCTGACAAGGCTGGTGAATTGTGCAGGAAAGCCAAGCTTCAGCAAGACTTCCCAAATAGTGCTTCAATCCTCCGTGTCGAAAGCCTTTGTAAAATCCACAAAGATCATGTACAACTCCATGTTTTGCTCCACACACTTTTCCTGGATCTGTTTGAGTGAGAAGCTCATATCCGCTGTGCCTCTGTTTGCACGCAATCCACATTGTGCCTCAGGTAGCAAGGTTTCAGCGTGTGCTGTAAGCCTGTTCAGGTGAACACTTTCCTTGGGACTGAGAACAGTGATATACCTCTGTAGTTACCGCACTCTGTGCTGGCCTCCAGGTGGACGCCACTGGAAATTGAACTTCAGACTAACAGTGCAGGGATCTATGGGAAGCTCAACGCAGACAGAAAAACCAGAAACTGTGATGCTCTGTTAAGGCAGTTTAAGAAAGTTGATAACACTCATTCTGGCTGGTCACTGTGACCAGTGAGCTGCCGACTCGTCTTGGGCAATCTTTGCCAGTCTGGCGTACCCCATTGGAGGAGAGGGATGAAATGGCAACTGACAAAACCCACTTCATCCTTAAACTATCTTGTCAGCAAATTCCTTACGAACCATGATACGAAAACAGAAAAAGAACTCATACTGGTAGGGCGTTGCCCAGGATAATAAGGCCCACAATACACCCAACTTCAAGTTTGCATCGTGGAACATACGAACGATGCTTGACAGGTCTGATTCGGCAAGACTAGAAAGAAGAACTGCGATTATATAGAGCGAATTAGTAAAATATGCATCGATATTGCTGCCCTGAGTGAAGTCAGGTTCAAAGAGAGCGTTTCCATTAGAGAGTCCGGCTAACTGAGACGCAATATAAAGATAAAGACCCCCCCCCCTAAGAAGCTGGATGTCAACGGCTTGAAACGTCAAAATGTAAGAGAAGAGCTGGTGAATGCTCTCAATGAGAGATTTGCTGAACCAACCAGAGATGTAAACTCAAATTGGCTGTCTTTCAAAGAAACTGTTTATGAAACATCCAAAGAGCGAAGAAATCAAGAAACTCATCAACCAGAGAAACGCTGCAAGAGGTTCAATGTTGTTCAGTAACACTAGATGCATCAAAGCAAAGTACGTTAAGGCAAACAACAAACTCCAGAGCAGATGTAGGGAACTTAAGAACAGTTGGTGGATGGCTAAGGCTGCTGAACTACAGATTCTGGCTGACACCAATGACATGAAGGGTTTCTATGGGAGTATGAGAGCAGTCTGGGGCCCAAATGTGAGCCATCCCGATCAACTACTTGCAAGTGACAATTCCACTCTCCTCACTGACAAATGCGAGCTTCTAAAACGATGGACTGAACATTTCAAAACATTGCTAAACGAGACGCCAAACATTGACGAACGAGCAATAATCAACCTGAAGCAGTTCGCGACACAGTACTGGATGGACAGATGCCCTGACAGATGAAATCTGCAAAGCAGTGCTGATGTTACAGGATGGCAAATCAGCTGGGTCTGATGGCATATACCCTGAGATCATTAAGCGAGGAGGACAAAAACTACTTAGCACTGTCTGCACGATCATACAGAGTGCCTGGACCACTGCAACTGTCCCTCAAGATTGGAAAGACGCACAGCTAGTGACCATATTCAAAAAGGGAGATCGCAGGCTGTGCAGTAATTACAGGGGTATATATATATCTGTATATATGTACACACACACATATATATGTGTGTGTGTGTGTGTGTGTTATTTGTTTTAAAAACAATATATATATATGTATATATATATATATGTTTATATATATATGTATATATATATTTATGTGGGTGTGTGTGTTCAAATCTATCGACCAGTTAATCCTAACATCCTGCACTGATGATTCCCGAAAGGATGAAACACTAGAGTCTGTAGGTATTTAGTAATTATCATAGCAAATAACAGCAATTTTTCTTCAAGACATTCCGTTAAAGCTTGCAAACAACTTGTGTGTGCATAGATTTTCATTGATCCTTTCCAGATGCTTCATTTTCGAGTTTCAGGCTGGAACTGGCAGATGAACTTGATAAACTCAAACATTAATCAGGTATCTAGAAAGAACCATTGAAAATATACACAGACACAAATTGTCTGTACAATTTCACAAAATAACGACTGATCAATTTAATTCCTATCTAAGTCTAACTTAACCGATCGACTTCATTTTATACATTGAATGGGAGATATCTATTCCTTTAACAGAGTGTTTTTTTATATCGATTTTTATTTGTTTATTTAGTATATTTATATCTACATATTTCTGTGAGCCTAGTCATATTATCCAATCTAAAAAATCTTCGTCATTATATATATATATATATATATATATATATATATATACATTATTTTTTTTACAATATAAAGCTGAACGTGTGTGTGTGTGTGTGTGTGTGTGTGTCTGATCACGAATCGGCTCCTATATGGTTGACTATCTTAAAAAACTGATTACATATAATGATAGATGTATCGAGGATCAGGAATGGGTATGTTTGATCATGCAGAACTGTGGTTCATAAAAATTGTGGGGTCTGTGTTCGTGCCTGACCCCAAAGTATGGAAATAAAAAATGAAAAAAAAAAAAAAAAACGTTTACAAGGGTTTTTGATATAGATGTACATAAGAATACTTTGATAAATATGTTTCAACTTAAATAGGGATGGTATAATAAAATTGTGGGGGTCTGCGTTCGCGCTTGTACTCCATGGAAATATGGCACAAACTTTAACAAAGACTTTTCATATCTATTTGCATAAGTATACTTTGATAATTATGTTTCAGTTTGAAAAAATATGGTATAGTAAAATTATTGGGTGTTTGTTCGCGCCTGACCTCCATAGAATGTAAATATGTCACAAAGTTTAACAAGGTTTCTAAAAGGGGTGAGGGTCCACAATAACACCTTAACTTTAATCTTAATTCACGTTAGCTTTTATTTATTTTTTTGAGTTGAATCATATTGTGTCGAATAAATTCACCTCATAAATTTACGTTCTTATTAAAGTGAAAGTAAAAATAAAGTCGAAACTTTAGACAATTCTCGACACAAACTTTGCATAACTCTGTTTTTTTCCTTCTCCACTTGCACGTGCCACTCTTCTGAAAATAGATAAATAGATAAATAATAAAAAATAAGAACGTTACTTGTTATCGTGTCAAAAGAAGGAAAAAATCCTGCTCACGTGATTACGTGTCTTTTAAAAACATTTACATAACCTTTTTATTTTTATTTATATATCTGTTTAAACTTTTTTAGACAGTGTACTAGAAGGAATTCAGTTGATTACAACCCTTTCTGCATGTTCTTTACATTACAATAGTACTTCCCTGAATCTGACGGCGCAATATTACATCGTTCAATACTGTTAAACTGAAACAAAGCTGTTCTGCTTGAAAAGGGCGCCATTTTCTTCTTATTCATATCTATATCGATTCTTTGCTTTAAAAAACTAAAGTAATTACGTGTTTACTTTTTTAATATCCCATTTTGCTGTTTCGAATTATTTTACTAAAGTAAGTAAAGCTTCATTATTTTTCAAAATTGTTTTTGTTTCTTTGTTTTTCGATATTTCGTCGATATTATTTAGTAAGTGTTTAGCAGAAAAGCCAACAAACGACTCCCCGAAAAAATAAATATACAAGAAATAAATGTTACCATAGTCAATAAAATTTCAGTTCATGTTTTT
>NC_136526.1:20388625-20428625 GCF_053919585.1 Euprymna scolopes | reverse complement strand
CCCCTAACCTACTTCCCATAGCAGTAGAGCAACAAAACTTGGCACAGTTATTAGTCTTTCTCTACATAGGAACCACCCAGAGTTATGCATTACTCCCATCGTTTGATGCAGCTCTGGAGATCGTTTTTTAAGAACACACCAGGTTGGTCCTCCGACCATGACAGTATTTCGGAAATCAAGGCTGCATCATCTGGGAAACGCTTTCCTTTCAAAAACAACTTCATGGCTGGGAAGAGGTGAAAATCAGAGAGTGCAAGGTCAGGAGAGTAGCGAGAATGGGGATGGATTTCATAACCACACGCCCATGCTTCTGATCTGGCGACATGCGAGTTGTGGACCGGAGTGTTTTCCTGCAGGAGATGGGTACCTTTGCTGATCTTGCCCCGCCTCTTGATTTTGATAGTTTCCCTTAATTTCTTCAAAAGTGAAGCATAATAGGCTCCTGTAATTGTGGTACCCTTTGCCAGGAAATATGTCATCACTACTCCGTCCTGGTCCTAGAAGACTGTGAGCATGACCTTGCCTGCAGAGGGCTGCACCCTTATCTTCTTTGGAGTTTCTACAGACCCTGTTCTAATCTTGACATCTTGGGCTATTTGGCGAATAGTAATGCACCGATCTTCCAAAATGGCAGCCTCAACTTGATGGACAGATGCCTCATCAATGGCGGAAAGAGCGCGACCAAGTCTGGGAACTGTTTCCACAGACTTCTGGCCATGTTTGAATTCACGATGCCAGCGTTTTACAAGGTCATATGATGGGGCATTATCACCATAAGTTTCTTTCATTTCATCAAAAGTCTCCTGTGGTGGGCGTCCTTTCAAATACAAAAACTGTATCACTGCTCGACATTCAACATGCTCCATTTCACACTTGACTCAGTTCAAACACCTGTAAAAAAGAAACCACAATTAGTTCAGAGCTGTAATTTGCCACATAACCTGTAGAGATATAAATCATTGCACATGCAAACTTTCAGCTAGATCAGCCAACTGGAAGTGGGTCAGGGGCATTACTTATTGCACACCCCTCGTGTATATATATATATTTATATATATATATATATATATATATAATGGCTTGAATGAAAGTTTAACATAAAAATGATAGGTATCATGATGCAAATGTGCTCTAAACCGAAACATTAATTTTGGAATGCGCCTCTGTCATATCAAAGAACTTACAGTGGATTGTATATGTCGGGCCTTTCTTCTTAAATACATTTGTGATGTTAAGCCCTGTAAGTGTAACACCCTCTCTTATGAAGTTACGCAAAGACCCCTGATCTTCGAAAACTTGGCTTGTGTTGTCTCATACTTCTAGAGGCTGTCATTGAATCTGGTATGCTGAAAACAAATAACAAACTCACGCAAGCAAGAAAGACAACAGACGCTTGAATTCTATTCTAATTTCACAAAATATATTACAGAATTTTTTTTACAAATATATGGTTCAGTTCTTAGTAAGTTTTTAAAAGTCTCAAATCTCTCTTCTCTTTGGAGGCAGCACGCAGATGGGTCGGAGGAGAGGCCACGTCTCAGGGAGCGGTTTTGTTACTGAGTTCGTCGGGCCAGACGATGCCAATGTTATGGTTCCAAATTTTCCTGTTGTCAATTTTGAATAATAAAATATGTCTGGTTTTCAAACAATAACGCAAATATATCTATTTTGAAAATGAATTAAAATATATCTCTATATCTTCCACTTTAAGTCTTTGGGATATCCGCCGTTACCCGGGATCTATTAAAGTAATCTTAGCATAGTTATGCGGTCCCCAATGAGGGGCAAACCGCTCCCTCAGGTCGATCACGTCACATAAGGTGTTTACTTTAATCAAACTCGCATGTTCCTTTTTTCATCGGATTTTTTTAAACACAAAACCTACCTAAGAACACCACCAGGTACATAAAGTATCTTCATGTTAAATTTCGTAAAAATCGGCCCAGCCGTTTAGGATTCCATAGGGAAAGAACTCAAAAACACACAGGCAAAGTTCCTTTATGTCAAAAACACTTTAAGAAGAGTTAAAAACATTTAATTTTCAAAAAGGGAACACAAATTAAATGGATTGTCCTTAATCTGCAGAGTTTTGAAAGAAATTCTTTCCTTCTCATGAGAGGGTGGGAATTAGCAAAATGCAGAATCGGATTTTACTTGCAAAGTATTTAATGAAACTACAAGTAAGCCATAGAGCTTACTTGGTAAAAGTTAAAAATAGTGAAGCAGAGGGAATAGGGGTGGGGGAGAAAAATTATATATATATATATATATATATATGTATATATATATATATATATATATATATATATATATAAATTACAATTAAATTTACCAAAATGATCCAAGATGGTAAAATTAAAGTATAATATAAAAATTAAAGAATTAATATTTATAAAATTATCTCAGCCAGATATAAAAGCTCGATAAAACCAAATAGGAAATAGAGCTTATAATATGAGCAAAAAGTTAATAAAATATGTTAAAAACACTTTGAAATGAGTTAAAAACATATTTAATCTGAAAAGGAAACACTAGATAAATGGATAGTCCTTAATCTGCGGATTTTCGAAGAAATACTTTTCTTCTCATCAGAGGGTAGGAATTAGCAAAATGCGGAATCGGATTTTGCATGCAGAAGTATTTGATGAAGCAACCGTCACTGGATTTTTTATCTTCCACCAGACTATCCATTCATGTGTAATCACCTTTTTCTTCACCATATTCCCTCATCTTCACTTTTTTGTTTTTTGTTTTTGTTTTTTTGTTTTCAAGTAAGATCTTTGACTTACTTGTTGTTTCATCAAATACTTCTGCATGCAAAATCCGATCCCGCATTTTGCTAATTCCTACCCTCTGATGAGAAGGAAAGTGTTTCTTCGAAACTCCGCGGATTAAGGACTATCCATTAATCTAGTATTTCCTTTTCAGATTAAATATGTTTTTAACTCATTTCAAAGTGTTTCTTAACATATTTTATTAACTTTTTGCTCATATATATATATATATATATATATATATATATATATATATATATATATATATATATATATATATATCCTGGCTTAAGGTAGTTGCTTGTATAGCCGGACTGATGAGCTGTGAAACAATGAAACAGTACTGTATGCGGATCACACGCACACACGCACACACGCGCACACACACACACATATATATCTTGTCTATAAATATTTATTTCTATCAATCTATTTCATTTTTTAGCAGTTTCTTCATTTATTTCTTCTTTTTATTCAAATAATTTTTCTTTCCATTTCAAACCATTTTATTTTACTCCATAATACGCGACATTTTTGGAGACATTTCTATCCTTTTTTTTTTTTTTACAATTTATTTACTTTGTCTCATTTGAACTATTCGTTGTTTTTTGTTTTATTCTTCCTTTCTTAGAGTTACATTTTTTTTATTCGCCATAACAAATATTGAAGCAGCGCACTTTATATATATATAAAAAATACACCATTTCTTCCATATCGTCTTTTAAATATTTCTCCATATAATAGATGCTTTTTCTATGAATAAAGTGAATTTGGTTAACTAATGCGTGGGGCAGACAATATCGTGTTTTGGTTTTATGTCGTATTCAAAACCATAAACAACGTTGCAAGATTTTCTTTTGTCATAGCAATATTTCTTCATAAAAAATCATTGTATTAAATCTATAGAATCAGATGGAACGTCTGCCATTACTAATCGGCGGTACATTATTGTTATCAACTAAGGGGCACAAGCTTATGTGGAATTTGTGCCTACATTATGTATTTTATATATATATATATATATATATATATATATATATATATATATATAGTCTTTGAAGTTTTTAACATTTGAAACCACACAAAAAATTATTTTTTATCATTCATTAAAAAAAAAAAAAAAAAAAAAAAAATCTAGTCAGTAAGTCATTTGATCACCTGCAATCACTGCATCAACTCTCAAATTTACTATAATACCAATTTTTTATATTTTTTAAGGGATCATCAGTTGTTTACCATGAAACACTGTTTCGGGGATTTCAAAACAAAACAGTGTATTACATCATGGCTCCCCAGCAGTGTTGATCAAACACCACCACCCTTAATCTTAGGAAGAAGACAAGTTACAAAAAATTTTTTTCCCAATTTCCTATTCTTAATTGTAATTACTAACCTTTTCATAGTATAAAAATGAATTTCTTACCTGTGCGATTCATCAATTTCCACATTTAAAATGGATTATATTTTTTAATTTTTTAATTTATCAGTCTTGTATTTATAAGATTTGGATTAATCCATTTAACTACTTATCACCCCCACTATAGTTAGTAGTTTGTATATTTACATTCTTATTTATTTAAAATTAGATATATAAAGGTTAAAAATATTTTATTTTTACATATATACATTTTTTTTTTTTTTTTTTTTTTTTTTTTAACTATATAAATTTATTATATGTAATTATAAATACATTTATACATTGCTAATATAGTTTTGGATTTCCTTTATCAATATAATCTGGTTTATCTTAAACGATTCAAAAGCATCAGGATAACGAACAAATGCTTTATTTAACTGTTTAAATATTTTATTTTTATCTCCACCTTGTTTTATCATCCTTATTACTAAGCTAGAAACTGGTGGTATAAAATCTGTTAATTTTAGAGTAACGCGAGCTATTCTCAAAAACTCTGACATAATGGTTCCATAAAACACAAAAACGGGGCATGTGCTATTCTTATGGGGCATACGTACTATTTTAAAGGGGAAAGCGTTTCTTTTATCAAATATTTTATAAAGAAAAATTCCATCCTCAATTTTTATATCTAAATCCAGAAATGTAGCCTGTTGTCCTCTATGTTCACAATTTAATTTTAGTTCGTTTGGATATATAAGATGTTTATTTTTTTCGAATTCATCATTATCGTTTATGCATATAAGGTCATCTATAAATCTCCTACACCCATGAAAGTTATATGTTTTAGATATATCTGTTTTTAATAATGATGACATATATATATACTCGAGTCTATGTAAATACAAATTTGCCCAAAATGGTGCCGGATCCAATCCCATTGGGATACCTATCGTTTGGAGTAATATTTTATTTCCTATTTGAAAATAGCATTCTTTAATAAGATGACTTACAAGCATTTTTAAAATACCTTTAGAAATACTAGTTTTGCTATTTTTATTTTTACACCAGAAAGCATTAGAGTTTGAAAAGTCTATATATTTACCTTTTCCACCTTGAAAAGCCAAATCTACAGTATCATTTAATTCTTTTATAAGTTTTTCGTGCGGAATTTTAGTATATAGCGTACTAAAATCATAAGTCTTTTATTCTGGAATTTATTTTATCTAATTTTTCTTTCACTGGTTTGGAATTATTTACTACCCAAAATAGATTTATATTGCTATAGAATTTACTTTTCAGGTGAAAATTATTTATTTGATTTATAATTAATTTAAATATTTTAGATATAGCTTTACTTAGAGGTTTAGTGATGCACGTCTTTGAACCTACAATAAATCTAGCCCCAACTGGATTTTTATGCATTTTAGGTATCCAATACATACATGGAAGATTTTTGTGTTTATCTTCTAACTTTAATCCTACTTTTTCATTTATAATACTATTATTCAAAATAATACTATCTAAATTACTATTACTTACTTTATAAGTATCCGAATCGTTTCCTATAAGTCCTACTTCTATCAATAACCGTTGTATATAATATTTTTTACATATAAAGGCTATATTGTTTGCCGCTTTATCAATCGGAACTATTACGAACTTTTCTTGAAGTATTTTAAGTTCCTCCCGTATTTCTGAATTTTTTAAAAGAGGATTGGTTTTTCTAGGGCGTTTAAATTGTTTTATATGTTTAACCTTTTTATTTACGCATTCAATTATACTATTTTTCCATGCATCAAACGTAGACTGTGCTAATTTATATTTCTTTACCATAGACATAATAAAACCTTCTAGTGCTTTAGTAACTTCTTTAACGCATTTAGTGTAATTTAGGCATTTAGGTTCTCTATAATTTGGACCCTTACTAAGTAGTTTTCTTAATTTCGAATTATTTACTATATTTAAATCTCCTGTAATTACATGTTTTATCTCATTATTACAGAACGGAATATATATATATGTGCGTTTGGATTCTTAATCTGGCAGAGGGATGTGATGCGTCTAGTGTGTTAGGTATAAGTTAGTGTTAAGTTCATGCTTGCATGCCTTCTCACTTCCAGTTAACACCGCTGGCTAACCTCGTCGTGAAAAGGGAGCAGCTATGCATAAGTCTTCCCTGCTAGTACATAGCCTCTCCATCATCAAGACTCCTGCAGTGTCTCCACGTTGGCCACACACGGTAACTGGGTGCCTTGCGGCCCCAGACTAAGCTTGTAGGAGTAGTAGGGGACCCCAGAGGTGGTACGTTATGGTCCACCGATGTGTGGACATGCCCTGGCACACTACCAACCCCTACCCCACTGTCTTGTGGGCGCCCTTGGTTGGGCGAAGACTAAGGGAACCAACCCCCAAATCAAACACTACTGCCTTGTGGGCCTTATCACAGCAAAAGGCTAAGAGATGGGAACTCTGACTTCAAATCCTACTGCTGCCTTGCAGTTTTCCTCAAAAGGCTATGGAACCTCATCCAGAAAGAAAAGGCATAGTAGCGGACACGATAAGGCGACTGTTTACCTCACTGAGATTCCTTTCGGCCAGAAGCTGTAGCCTCCTCTGCTTTGCTCCACTGGACATGGGCATTGGAGGTTCAGGGGGTGTCTATCTGACGTGCTACAGATACTGCACCTAAACTGCGCAAGCAAGTTTGGAGCCAAGGTCCTATGGTGATGGAGTGAGACTACGCCAACACCGAGGGATAAAGCACGGAGGCCCCAACTATACATTGTCAAGACTGACGGACTGCGTGATGATGATGATGATGATGATATATATATTTTTTTACATAGGCATCACCACTTATCTAGACCCAGAGGCTCCTCGAGGATAAGAGTTAAAGAGTGTACAGTAGAAATTGGACAATATAGTAATCGTTAGTAATGGAAATTCGGTAAATTTGTTAACTTAAGTTGAACGGCTCATTAAGAACTTGTTTATGTTGGACTTGAAGACAACAATATTGTAGTCAGCTGGAAAGCAGGTAAACGGAAGACAGTTCCACAGGCGTGAAGTTCGAAGAAAGAAACTGTCTTCATGGAATTTACATTTAGGTTTAGGCACAGATAAAGAGTGAGAGAAATTATTGATAGTGTTTTCAGCCCAACGAGTGTTGAATGTTTGGCGAGGGGGGGGGATAGAGGAGCACTTGCCATGAAAATAACGATAAAGCAGAGACAGGCTCGCAACGTCTCTTTTGTGAGAAAGAGGTTGCAGGGAAGAGAAAAGGGCACCCCTCCCCACTAGGCTAGGAAGTCTATTCTGAACTCTGTCAAGGCAGGATAAGGTCTTTCTAGCAGCTCCTGCCCATATATATATATATATATAGCGAGCGTGTATATATATATATATATATATATATATATATATATATATATATATATATAGCGAGCGTGTATATATATATATATATATATATATATATATATATATATATATAGCGAGCGTGTATATATATATATATATATATATATATATATATATTTAATAAACAGTGTATATAAATGCATTTTGAATCTATCTATACTCCTATAAATTTGTTTTTTTTGTGTATTGATATTTATATTAAAAGCCTTTTTTTTCTATTTATTTAAAAAGAAAATACATATATTTATATATGTTATATGTAGGCCGTGAAATTGTATTCATGAATGATCTAGCTAATTTGCATATTCATTTAAACATTCATTTTAATTAATTCCCTATTAGTTTTTTTTGGTTTTCTTATGGGATGATCATCTTTAGTTTACGATTACGTGTAATTATATTCATGTAGATATTCTACATGATTTATACTTGCATAATATTTGTGTAAAAAGTTTATAGGGAACACAAACCACTATATATATTTATGGATGCGTATATATATTGGTTTTAAAAAATTTGCCTACTAAACTCATTCGTCAGTTTTTGGTCTACAGACATGAAAGTTAATATATAGGATATTCGAACCCATGCGAAACTTTATATTTGGGTTTCAGCCGGGGAAAATATGTGCAAAAGTGTGAAAATTAAAGAAATGGAATTTTCAGGCGAAAGTCGAACAACAGCATTACGAATATGTATGCGTAACGTAATAGATATTTGTTCATGTTTTAACGTTTAGCCTTGCAGCAAACATGTCTTTATAGCTCAGACATTAACGTCAAAGAAAAAAGTAAATCGTAAGCTAAACGTTTTGGTTTCGATTCCTGATGGTGGCACCCGAGTCATTTTTGTTTAAACTTGTTAAATCATTACTATATATTGGGTTCAATATAATATAATAATAAATACGAAATTTGCATTAATGAAAATATCACATTTAAGTGCATTTTACGACCGGGCAATGCTGGGCGACCTGCTAGTAATGTATATTATGAGTTTTTCGTATCGTCTAGTATTTTATAATGTTCTTTGTAGATGTGTGTATAACTGTTTACATATATACATTGCACATATAGCTCCAGTTTCAACAGGACATATGACATTTTATAAACAAACAGTTCCTTCAGCAAATGAACTTTACATCTTTCTTTTTTTTTTTTTTTTTTTTTTTAATTATATTTTCACCCCAAACAAGGCACATTGCCACTTTGGTGTAGGGGGCTACTATCAGGGGAAACATCTACTGGGGCACTATGTAGGGATTAGGGCAGCGAGATGTTGGTTCACGTTGCACTTGAACTTATGCATGTCAATACAGTTGGGGAAGCAGTGACCTGGAATGGAATTCCAAAGTCTAGCAGTTCTGGGGAAGAAACTACTGGAGTAGAACGATCTTTTACATCTAGGGATCTCTACAGTGTGGGGGTGGGATTTTGCAGCTTGTCGGGTCTGTCGAGGGTGTTCACGTCGTGGGGGCACAAGTGCTTGCAGTTCTTCAGAGCATTCACCATTATAATACTTGTAGAACAGGCAGAGGGATGCAACGTTTCGACGATGGGACAGAGGCTGAAGTTTTGATGCCAGTTTAGGGCCTATCAGATTTGCGACTCTCTTTTGAACCCTGTCAAGGAGAGAGAGACTAGTAGCCGATGCACCGGCCCAAATATGACAGCAATACTCCATACATGGGCGAATAGTGGCCTTATAGAGGTACAGGATACTTTCGGGTGTTAGAAGTTTTCTAGCACGGTAGAGAGAGCCCACCTTCCTCGCAGCGGCCCTGGCAATGCCCTCGATGTAATTTTTCCAGCTCATGTTTCCTGTGAACGTTAGGCCAAGGAGCTTGAAAGACGTACTCTCAGCTAAAGAGTTGTTGGCCATTGCTATAGGTGGTAGAGAAGGTTTCCTGTAATTATTGAATGAAACCAGTTTTGTCTTGGTGGCATTGAACGTTACCATCCATGTTTGTCCCCATTCCACTACTGATTTGAGGTCATCCTCCAGTGTTTCTGCCATTACTTTAGATATATGTTCATTTGTTTTCCTGTCGTGCCTGCTATAGAGTGTGGTGTCATCAGCATATATACCCATCTCAGAGGCAATTTTATCGGGGAGGTCATTTATGAATATCAGGAACAGCAGAGGACCAAGGATAGATCCCTGGGGCACTCCGGCATTTATATTATATTGTTTAGACGTACGACCGTCGAGGACAACCTGGATTTTTCTCTTATCTAGGAAGGATTTAATTATGTTAAGTATTCTACCAGTGATACCGTAAGATCTAATCTTCCTGAGGAGACCCTCATGCCATACCCTGTCAAAAGCCTTAGATATATCTAGAGCTACCGCTCTGCCCTCTCCCGCTTTGTCCAGTGAATGGTATATGCGTTCAGAGATTACAGTGAGGATGTCTGCCGTGGAACGGGCTTGTCTAAATCCATATTGATGGTCGGTCAGAAGTTTAGCATCTGTAAGGTGCTGGACTAGAGCATGGTTAATTAAGGTCTCAAATATTTTGGCAAAAAGTGGGAGGAGGCTAATAGGGCGATAATTTAATGGGTCAGTTCTTTCGCCAGAATTCTTGAATACTGGTACCACAGAAGCAGTTTTCCAGCAGCTCGGAAAGCAAGATTCATTAAGGCATTTGTTGTAGAGTTTGGAGAGAACTGGAGCTACTTCGGCTGAGCACTTTTTTAATAGCACAGCTGGGATGAGGTCGGGTCCACATGCTTTGGAAGTGTCAAGGTTTTTTATGATAGCATGCACCTGAGCAGGGGTGATTTCCAGATCGTCTAGCTTGGCGTCTGTCCGCATAGGAAAGTCAGGTAGGGGGTGGTTTAAAGGGTCCAGTGTAGAGTTGGAGGCAAACCGACTGGCAAGCATGTTAGCCTTCTCGGTTGCTGAGCAAAGAACCTCGTGATTGTTGGTTAGTGGGGGAATCGTTGATTGCCCATTATTTACTACACTGTTGTAGATTTTCCAGAAGTCACGAGTTCCTAATTTTTGTGCTTCGATGCGTTTTTTAGTGGTTTCCGTAAATTCCCTCTTAGCTGTCGCTATTTCTTTCTTAACGTTACTTCTAGCTTCTATGTACTTTTGTCTGTTTGAACTGGACTTATGTCGGTTAAACCTTCGGAATGCATGCTGCCTTTGAGCAATGGCAGTTGCGCAAGTCGAAGTAAACCATTGGGGAGAGTGGGGCTTGCTATAGAATTTCCGCATGGGAACATGCGCTTCGATTGCAGTTTTGAACCATTCAGTGGTCTCAGTTGCACACTGTTCAGCAGGAAGAGAAAAAATATTTCCCCATGGGGCGTCTCTGATAAGATCTCTGATAGCTTCCCAGTCAGCCTTTTTATAATATCTCGTTGTTTTGAGCACTGGCTCTTCAGTTTTGGGTCTAGAGTTTAGGGCGATTTCAACCATTATTACCGCATGATCAGCGTTCCCAAGTGGGCTGTCGGATTTCGTTACACAATCATCAGGAATTGTGGTCAAAAACAGATCTAATAGTGATGCGTGTTGTTCTTCCTGATCAGGGAAGCGGGTTGGAAAAGTAACAATTTGTGATAGGGAGTGAGATACAGAGAAGCTATGAGTTGCGCTGCCTGCTGCATCTGTATAAGTAGAGAATCCAAGCCAGTTTTTGTGATGGACATTAAAGTCACCAAATACATGTACTTGGGCGCTAGTGTCGAAGGAGAGTGCTGTGTCTATGCTGTCAGATACTTTGTTTATTATGGTGCAGTCTTGGGTCGAAGGAGAGCGGTAGAGAAAGTAAAAGTAGCTAATGTTGTGTTGCATGATTAGTCTAAAGCACATAAAGGCTTGATCATCCGTTTCTAGGTTTGTCTCTCTAGTCAGGGGAAGGGTATTACGAATGTAAACTCCAAGTCCGTGCATATGTCTGTCAGAGTCCTTACGGCAGAGTGGGAGATATCCAGGCATGTTAAAGTAGTTAGAGGGGATGGAGGAGTGTAGGTTAGTCTCACTTAGTGCTAAGATATCTGGGGCATTTGTTAGAAGAAATGCTTCAACATCAGCTAAATTAGTTCTAAGCCCACGGATGTTCGTGAATGCAAGCCTCAAGGGAGGAGGCAAGTTGAATTTGTTTGACCCTAAGCCTGGTTTAAGCTTATTTTTAGATTGTACTGTCATCATGTTTTTTAACGAGTTTCAGTTGGGTTAGGGGAAGCCGAGCAGGAGGTTATGCAGAATATCACACATGCATCACAAGTAGACCATCAGCTGACCCACCATCAACTAGGACTGTGGCCTCAGGAAAGCCCACCGGGGATGAGTGCAGGGTCCCTTTCCATGCGCGCCATGGCACTGCAAACATCCCGATATTATTCAACTGTTGATGGAGCAGCCGCTCTAAGCGCTACCAAAGAGTTAGGGCTCCTGTACTACCAGTCGGAAACAGCAGCCAGTAACTGTCAATCCGGTACCCTCAACCCATCAGAGGAAGGTCAACCCAATCTAATTGCTCAGGCATATGTGGTACTCAAGCATTCTCAAATGCCCAGCTTTAGGGGTGGGGTGTGTCGGGAGTGGGGGGAAACGGCGTTCATTGCCCTAGACAAGAAACAAGATCTACCAATGGGTGTTTCTGTCGAATCACTGATAGTATCTCTGCACCTGACTAATAGGCAAAGAAGGAGTGTGGAAGCCGGGCGATAGGCAGGACCTATCTACTCCTTAAGCAATTTAGGTATTGCAAACCGGTAATTTGTTTGAGTCACCAGCTCTAGGAAGGCTGTCATCCAAGACTGAAGAGGCCTCCCTCCTCTTTGGTTTAGTTTCAGAGTTTTCCTTCTCCTTTCTGTTTTCAAACAAGAAAACATTACCTTCATTCATCCGGGTCTTGTTAGCTGAATCTGCAGAACAGCTGCAAAGAAGATTCCTTCCAAAGAAACTATCAGGAGTCTCTGGTTATATTTTAGACAGATTATATTCCAAATGTTTTCCCGGGTTAGATTCTGCTCCCCCCCCGTACAGGGCCCTGAGGCCTTGTCTCAAAGGCTCCAACTTTCTACATCCGTCTCCCATCTCTCTAGCTCTTTGTTCTCCTGACCACTGACTAATACTGCATATATCTCTTCTATTTGCTTGCTATGACGTAATTCAACTCACATCTTTTAACATGTGAATTTGAATCACGTTTTCTATTTGTTATTTTTTAAAATGTATTTTGTTCGAGTATTTTAACATTCAATTCTCAAGGTCGTATTTCTGCTCCTTTGTTCTATTGTTCTACTCCCATATTCTAAATTCCAACACCTATAAACATATTTGTCTTTGTACACAACAAATTCTGAAATACCAACAAATTCTTTTATTTAATATTTCAACTTTTAATAATAATAGTCAATTTTCCTAAATTGATTATCAGCAAGGCAACTCGGTGTTACCCTGGCATAATCTAATAGTATGGATTTCCATGTGATAGGGACATGTGTTTCCGTGTAGCACTTATTCATTTTCCCTTAAAATAAGAGAGTAACTATTGTTACATATTAGAGACCATATGCCAGTAGTGATTAAATGAGCTAGTATGAACTTTCACAAGGGTCACATTGAGTGCAT
This sequence comes from Euprymna scolopes, assembly GCF_053919585.1. Taxonomy (NCBI): domain Eukaryota; kingdom Metazoa; phylum Mollusca; class Cephalopoda; order Sepiida; family Sepiolidae; genus Euprymna; species Euprymna scolopes. The sequence continues at coordinate 20,415,482 of NC_136526.1, read as the reverse complement.
AATGATAATCCAAATATGTAAAACGCGATTGAATGAAAGACGGATGACAAGGCAGTGACAGAGATCAGACACCGTAGACAAAACAGAGGTCGAACGACATGAGGGATGAATGACGCCACGTTTCTGAGCGGATTGAAAACTAAGGTTTTCAGATTAGTTTTCTCCAGAAAGCCATGCAAACGAGACACGCCAATAATGTAGAAAACGGATAATCTCAGCGAATGTTACTTTAATGTCTGTCCGTCTGCATCGCCAATTTCTTAAGTTAGAAAGTTAAATTTAAGAAGTAAATAATTATGAAGATAACATTAGTGTTAATTCTCTCCAAATAAAACACTGAAAAAGAACGAATGTCTGTTTATCTGCATCACTAATTCCTCAAGTTAAGTTTGAGAAGTAAATAGTTATTAAAAAAACATTAGCCTCTCTCTCCCATGCGCAAACTCTCGCTAAATAATACCTTGAAGAAAACTCAGTGAACATCTTTCTTTGTGTTTTTCCTGCATGAAAGAAGTTTTATGTGTCTAGCCAGACGGATGACGAATCAGAATAAAAGAGGAAGATGAAGTAAATCATGCAACGAACTCTACATGAAAGAGCGATGACGAGAAGAAATCGAAAGCGTGTAAAAGACCTATAAACATCCGACAGTATGTATCAAAGGTTTTAGGAATAGGGTACACAATTAATCTGTTATGTAATCGCCAGGCTACGCTGGATAGAAAACTGTAATCCGTTTAACTACCTAGCTGGTTATTTGTCTGCCTAGCTAAGTAGATGGTAGTTTGACTTGTGGGAACTCGTGGGAAACCATGGGTTGGGCAAATACAGGAACAGAAAGGGACAAAAGGGTCAATGTAGTGGCATATATCAAACTGAGTGACTGGCCGGCTGCAGCGGAAGTTAGGTAGGTGGGGCCGGATCTGACGTGTCAGGGATTCCGGGTTGATGAAACTAAGTTTTAGTTGAGTTGTTGGGCTCAAGACATCGAAGAAATAGGACACGTTAAGCAAGTCTCCCCAGAAGGGGGCGACGGGCCACGAGTCTAAGATCGCCATTCACTCCAGTCTGTTGTTACGAAATGCCTGAGGAGTGAATGGAAAAAATATATAAAACATCCATTCGTCTTGAGTTCCTGTCTCGCATGAGAACTTGATTATAACAGAACCTTCTTCCTCAAGATGGTCGGCGAGTCTCTCCAGTCACGGTTTGATAAATATGGTCCGTAAATAAAAGAAGTAAGCGAACACACTCAGATACATAAGTACATTCGATCATTTCTGTAATTACATAATATAACAAATCGATTTGATTGAAAAACGGATGATTTCACCGATTTTGATGTTAATAAAAGTATTGGAAATGTGTTCAGTCTTTTTATTCCAGAATTGCAAACTTGTGAAACTCTCTTTGACTGTTTACCTCCTATTTACAACCTTCGTCCTTTCAAGACTAATGTCAATAAGCATTTCATGTCCTTGCAATAGTCATCTTTCGTTCTTGTTAGCTACTTACATCAAGTGGCTTCATGCCTTGTCTGGAACGATTTCTATAAAAAATATCTTCGTGACTTCACAAAAAGTATCATTGATTCTATTTTTAGAAAAAAAAAACAGTTTAATACTTAATGGGCGCCTCAGGCAACAAGCGATAAACCTGCTCCCCCTGAAAGCTTTGAGGTATGGCTTGGGAGAGTGGCCCTCCTAGGGCTACCCAGAACATTTGCATCAGCCCAACAGCAAAAAAGGGAATCGAAATAGTCTAGTTTCTGTCGGACTGATTGTCGGGGTCGTAATCTCAACTTTCGAGTACTGACTAGTTTTTACCACTCTCCCACCACGAGAGGATGTGACACAAGGTCGAAAGGTGGAAAAATGAGCCAATGCTCCAAAAAAAAAAAAAAAAAAGGAGCGCCTTGGCCTTGCAAAAGTATACCTGAGTAGCCTCGTCAGCATTTCCTGGCGAAGGTCCCTTAAGCAACAAGCGATAAGCTTGCTCCTCCCGAAAGCTAGAAGGTAAATCCTAGGAGGGTAGACTTCTTGGGGCTAAATAGAACAATTTGCATCAATTCGATAGCAAAAAAAGGGAATCGAAATGGTCTAGTTTTTGTCGAATTATTTTCGAGGTCAGACCTCGGATTCCATGTACTTTGAAGGTGAAAGGCCACACCATCTCAGCTAAGTTATACAGTTCGAAAGAATTCATATCTTGTGCATGGGCGAGTCCCTAAAATACTTATAAAATATAGAAATTTAAAGAAAGAATTACTTGTGTAATTTCTTTGCTGGTTGAACTTTCGGCGCCATTAATGACATAAAGTCATTTAACAAAACGAAGACATTTTATGTGTCTAAATTCGAATTAAGTGACAAAAAAGAATCAATTAAAATTTGTGTCGAAATCTGATTATATCGATTAAGATAATCAGATTTAAGGACAAGGACACATTATTAAATAAAAAATGAGTTAATTCTCAAACACACACGGGAGGGGGGCGCGAAGGGAGATAACTTTAAAGAATATCGGCTGACGTACTTAAACGAATTCGAATTTTCAGCAAACGTTTTTCATTTTACTACTTTTTACAATCAACTAACAATTACATATACAATTAATCTTCTGATTTTTTTGTTACAATTTTAAAGGCTACCTTATAAAATGTATACATTTTTAAAGCGAAGCTAAAAAAATAATTTAATTTTTTTTGCGAATTGATTTTAGGCGCAGTTACAATATAATGTTATTTGTAAAAAGAAGAAATTTTGCGTGTTTAAAATTCGAATTATTTCAAATACGCCAGTTGGTGTGTTTAAAAATAATCAGTAATAATTTGTTCTCAAATAAATTTAGGAACCAAAAACACATCATGAATGAGTCAATTTTAAAACACACACACACACACACACATACATACACATATATATAAAATAAAAATTACAATTAGAATCAAATTTACCAAAATGATCCAAGATGGTAAAACTAAAGTATATTATAAATATTAAAGAATTTATATTTATAAAGTAATTGTTGTTCCGAAATCGTGTCTGGAGAGTCGGCTAATTTCAGTTAATGTTTGTAGATGTGATATCTACCGCCTGCATATCAGCAGTACTATCTTAGTTGTATAGGACGCGTTGCTTGTCACATCGTAGAATGTAGAACTGGATAAAAATATAAGAATTTAAAAATCGAGGCATAGCCAATAGATTGCGCTGTGGCCCATATGGTTAGGTCGTCAGCATTGCACACTTCATGAGTGCGACGACCTGGGTTGGCGCCTATGTCGGAGCACGTCACTGATGAGATGCAGTACACCGAAACCCACTTTGGGTCTGGCGTTGTCTGGTGTCGATGCAATTGCTCGATTCTATCTAATTCTGGGTTCTAGCTTTATCGTGAAAGGTGTAATGAACGGGTATTTATATATCTATCTACAACCTCCTCTTAATGTCTAATATATATATATATATATATATATATATATACTATTATGTAAAAGTCACTTTGTGTATTCATGTGCGTGTGAGTTTCTTCCTCATATATTCCAAAACAGCTGAGCCTATCTTTGGTAAATCTCACACAAAGGTAATTTACATGTTTGGCAGTGTTCTTAGATATGTTTTATATAGAAATTCATTCGATAAGTATCGAAAATCGAAAAAAATCCGATCTTAAAAATAGTTTTTCTTATAGATAAAAAATAATTTTTACAAAGGAATATTTTATGTTACGGTGTAACCTTGGACGGTGTAACGTAAAATATACCCCCTGTAAAAATTCTTTCTTTTTTTATCTATAAGAGAAGAAAGACTATTTTAATATCGGCAAGCCCAAATATCAGCTGACGTGATATTGTAACCAAACACAGACGGAATTTGATAAACGGCATTATCATTATTATTTAAAAAATATATTGCGAATTAGTCCACCGCGCAAATTATTCATCGTAATATATAATATTCAATAGAGGATTGATTGTGTAATGCATATATACGCAATCTGCATAAATGAAAACATCATGTTTAAGTGTATTGCATAATCGGGCAACACCGGATAACTTATCTCACAGCCATGAGAAATTATTCGGTTGCCGAATATGTCCTGGAGCAGATTTAATGTTTCTCGTGCCGTATGGCATTGCACCGTCCTACTAAAACCATATTGATCGAGATACCCCAATTTGATTTGATCTCCTTCTTACTGATGTGCATGGATCCTCGGCCAAACTCTACTAATCTCTGACGATTCTCATCACTTCTTGCCGTACGTGGGTCTACCAGATTAAGGGAGGTCACATACAGACCCTTGCTCATGAAATCGAGCCACCATAGCTTTTATTGCATTGGGAGTAGGGGAACTTCTTGTGTTGAAGTTTCGTCGAAATTCTCTTTGAGTTTCTGATATTGACTCATTCAACCGAAAATACGACTCCACGATAAATATCCGCTCCTCGGTAGTGTATCGACTCATGATTAACTTGGAAGGGTTACTCTAGATGATCTGAAAAAAAATAAAATAAAAGAAAAATATAAAAGATTAAGAAAGTTATGATTTTTTTTTAACCATCAGCTTCTTTTGGGACATCCTATATATATATATATATATATATATATATATATATATATATATATATATATATATATATATATATATATATAATGATCTGATGTTATTGTTTTCCAGTGGTTAAGTAACCAATGAAGTGCAACGAGGTCAATACAAAAGTACTCAATACCGAAATAGAGCAGGGTATACTCTTTATTTGTTTTTACATAAGGAATAATATGTTGCTACACAGTCATAAGCATGTTTCAGTCAGCTAGTTACTAGTAACTAGAGACCTCTTAAGGCGATACAACTTTGTTTTCGTATAACCTGTATCGCTTGAAGAGGTCTCTAATTACTAGTAGTAGTTACTAGTAGCTAGCTGACCGAAACACGCTCTTGACTGTGTAGCGACATATTACTACTTAGGTTAAAACAAATAAAAAGTGTATATATATATATATATATATATATATATATATATATATATATATATATATATATTTAAATAAGGGGTAGTCACCAACAATGTGTATTTTTTAACATTATTTTATTATTCCGTGTCTTGGTTTTTCATTGAGAATTATGTTTAGATCATTGTCATAATGTTTTAAATCATTGAAATCGTTTTTAACGCGTTTCAGACGTTCTGTGAAGCGTCCTCTTCATATAATTTCTGAAGAGGACGCTTCAACGAACGTCTGAAACGCGTTAAAAACGATTTCAATGATTTAAAAACATTATGACAATGATCTAAACATAATTCTCAATGAAAAACCAAGACACGGAATAATAAAATAATGTTAAAAAATACACATTGTTGGTGACTACCCCCTTATTTAAATATACATCTTTCTTTCGTTGGAATTTCTTAACCCATTATATATATATATATATATATATATATATATATATATATATATATATATATATATATATATATATAGGGTGTTTCAAAAGTCTTGGGAACATTACAAAGTTATTAAAAATCGTTATGTTCCCAAGACCTTTGAAACACCCTATATATATATATATATATATATATATATATATATATATATATATATATATATATATATATATATATATATATATATATATAGAGAGAGAGAGAGAGAGAGAGAGAGAGAGAGAAAGAGTGTTGAAATTTTTTGTTGTACCAATAATAGTGCACACCCCCTGTTTACTTTTATTATATTTTTATTCTGGTTCTTATATTTGATTTCCTGTATTTCGTATTTTATGATTCTTAGTTTCGTATATTTTGTGTTTTATTTAAAGGCATTTTAAAAATTTAATATTCCCTTATTTCAGAGTACTTTTCAAATTAAATGCTCTGTTCGAATTATTTTAGTGACTTAAGTTACTATTCGCACGGTTCGATACGATACGCGTGCCTTCCCCTTTCCTATGTCGAGACCCGTTTTATTCTCATTCTGTCAATGCGTTACTTAGTTAGGGTTAAATACACTCATATCACTGGCCCACTTGTTGACTCTTTCTGTAACCTCCCCGTGCCCCACGCCTGTATTTAGAGCCGGTCCGTATAGATATTTTAACTACTAAATTCCCCTCCCACTTAAGTTGTAACTTGGTGTGTCTCTTAACGTTCCCTTAAAAGATGCGACGACTACTATCACCATTGAGTTAAGGTGACAGTTAATTCTGTATGTCTCGAACATTCGACATTCGCCTAAAATTCCCGAATTTAACATAATACGTCTGTACAGATATTGGAATGTTATATTTAGTTTATTTCTGAATGTAGCATTTTTATGTGCGTCTAATGTCTTTATTTATATCTGTCTAATACATTTTACGTACGCACTATTTTTCATATATATTTTTCTTAATAAAAAGAGATTAAGCGATACGTATATACTTTCCATTTTCTCCCCTTTAGAATTGAAGTTGTAACTTTCGTAACCCTTTTTCGGAATATAATTTACATTTAACTTGCATTAATTGAATTTCTACGGGTATTGCAATTTACGTTGGGAGAAACTATAGCATTTTCTGTCCCTACTCAGCGAATAAGAGATCTTGCTAGACTGAGGTAATTTTATTTTTCGTCCTAATCCAGCGTGTTCGATATTTTTTGGAAGCTGGATTTTCCCCACTTTAAGAAACGACTTTTATCTAACTATATCCTCGTGGGTAGCCTAGTAAAAAAAGACGCTGTGTCCGAAACCGGTGTTAGTCATATGTTCTTATTTTTCCCCAATATATATATATATATATATATATATATATATATATATATATATATATATATATATATATATGGGTTTGTATTACTGTACACATAGATTCGAAAAAGTTGTCAAAAAACAAATTTATAACAAATAAATGTTATCAAAGGCAAGATAAGTTACTTTTCTACCAAACTGGATATATTTTTTGTGTTTTTATTCAATGTAACATATTTATTCAGCTCGAAAAACATGCAGTGTTTACCGATGTATTGGACAATTCAAAATGGCGGCCGACTCTCTCTTAAACACGGTAAGTTTGAGAAAAGGTGTTATAAATAATAAACTAAACAAAATACTATTAAAAAAAACACCGAATATATGTCAACCTATGTCACGGTAATATATATTGAGCGAATTTCTAACAGTATTTTGTCAAAATATATATCCAGTTTGGTAGAAAAGTAACTTATCTTGCCTTTGATAACATTTATTTGTTATATATTTGTTTTTTGACAACTTTTTCGAATCTATGTGTACAGTAATACAAACCCTATATATATATATATATATATATATATATATATATATATATATATATAAAAGGGAATAAGTATATACCCTATCTTGATTTATAATGAACACGTGCGTTCTCTCACATGTACTAAATGTCTCTGGGTTTTGAAATAACCAGACGATATTATTACAAATATTGTATTATGTGTTGAAGTCTACTTTACCTAAAACTTGTTGAATTCGCATGTGTGCGATTATTTTCGTATTTTTTTGTAAAAAAGGATTTCTCATACGTTGAAGATATTTATAATTTTCAATAGCGAGTTTATACCCATTTGCTTACCGGACTGTGTTTGTGAAAAACAAGTTCCCTTTTCTTCGCCTTAGCCCGTATTTGCATTTGGTTATTTGGATTCATTCGAGGCTACACATGTGACATTAGTAGCATGTACCCTCCCCCGACGTAGTTGTATATTTAAACTCTCTTCCCACTTTTTTTCCTTTTGGTGATTTTGGTGATGATATTACTATAAATAGTGTTAAACGTTATTCTTCATTTTCAAGTCAATTAACTTTCATAAAGAAGTTTGAATTTTAAATCCACTTAATTTTAATTTTGTGTCATAGTGATCTTTTTAATTTGCAACGGGGTTGTATCCCTTGATATTTTTACTGTTCAATATGCTGTATTAATCTTGTTTTGTTTGTGCAATGAGGAAGGAATTTTATGCATATACCTTTGTAACCTTTGTGTGTGCATTTTTTGTGTATAACATTTGAATGCCTATTTTTTGTATTTGTTTGGATTTAGTCCATATTTTTGAAAAAAACAAAAACAAACAAACAAAAAACAAACGCTGCACAATGTTGGTCACTCGTTCTTCCGAATTCCTTGTAAGGAACGAAAGTTTTATTTAGGGAAGATTATCGTCGTCTTAGATTTATTGCGGTTGCAGAGGGAATTACCAAAACCTTATTTTATGACAATGAAGGCCGATGTTGATGAACGGTTATCATCGGTAGATAATATAACTGAGTTGTTGCGTGATCGTTCCTTGCGTGAGGACGTGGACTGTTCGCTTGTAGAAGCGGATGCTGGTTATGTTGTAGTGTTCTCGTTCCAGGTTCGATCTATTCTCTCGAGGTTGGCAGATGGTGTGGAGTGTGATTCCTTGTGCAACTCTGATATTCGAAACCCCTAGGAAGATGCTTGGCGAGTTACCAACTACTAAGCCCAAACGTCCAGACTCTGAAGACAGTTTGCTGAGTGCTGGCAAGTTTTGCTTGGGAAATGCTGCATCACGGTCTGAAAGCAGTGTTGCAAGTGCCACTTCAGAGGATCTGCGTAGTCAAGCGCTGAAGTTTGATTCTTCTGGCGGGCAGTTTGCCAGTGATATTTTAAAGAAAAATGTATTGGGAGTGAGCTTCCCAGGTATCATGAATGATACCACTCGTGTCCACAACTTGTTAAGCGTGGGCATGAATCAGTTGAATATTGAGAAATTCATGGAACGATTTCCATGGAATGTTGGGATTGTTTTGCCCTCTAACAATGTGAGTTCGAAAACTCGCATGTGTAGTTATCTACCACAATCTTGTCAGAATACTGGGGAACTTAGTCATGACGGTGAAATATTACTCGGGTCATGTAGTTCTGACAATAGCGGTTAAAGGGTCAGTGGTTAAAGGACAGGAGTCAATCCTGTGTGAAAGTGCAAGTTTTGTGCACTTCTTTAAGTGCTAATGTTAGCACTGGGAGAGAAATTCTCCATCAAGGGTATAGGGCAGAAAGTATTATATCCACCTGTCAACATGTAAAAACCAAGAGGAGAATGGTTTTTGAAGAGTTACGTGAACTCAAGTTGGACTGGGGCATCCAGATTCATGTTGAGTGTAACTCGATAAAGAATCCCATGATGAATCCTGTCAAATTTGTTGACTACATGGTGTGTAGTTCAGCTTCTCCGAGTCCCTACGAGATTGTAGGTCATGTTCTGCAGAGATCACTTGCAGGTGTTATCATGTTATCATGTTATCGTGTTTTAATGTTTTTGAAAGATCTGCCTGTATGTAGCTCCCTGCAGTATTGCAAGAGCTATCGAAGTCAAGATCGATTTGTCCTGGGTTGTTTCTGAGGCGCTCAGGACAATCTTATACTTAGTTAGAAGTGAGTTTTCTGACACTGAGATGTTTGTTTCAATGCTGAACACAAGAAGATTGGATCCCTCCTTTATAGGCGTCTTCCATAAGTATTACATCTCCAGATACCTGGGTGTCTCTGACACCTATACTCAACTTTGTTTGGCTATATGTATATAGCTATACAAACGTTTAAAAATGTAATTGCCTTGCATAATTTGTGCAGGATTTGGGTTTAGTTTTATTTCATTCCACCAAGTTGAAGAACTTATCAAAGCATAGGGTTGATTGGATTCGTCCCTCTTGTAGCACCGGTGTTGATCTCACTGAGCTCTTGTGGTTACGAGGGAGATAAGATATTTTGGTGTTCGCCAGAGATAATATAAGGATGAGGAGGTTGGATGGTAGGTGAACTCAAGTCTTTATACTCTTTTATATACAAATAGTTAATTATCTGGCGGAATGTTCTCCATTCAAACATCTGTTGTGACCTTGCATCTGATCATCAGTTTTAAATTTATGAATCTGGTTAGGTACTCCTCTGTTCAAACCTAAAACATAAAGGTTTTCATGTGAATTTTTATAGAATAAATTTATTTGAATTTTTCTTCTTTTTTGTTCTAATATGTGTTTCCTGGAGTTCTTCTGACCATACATTGTGTGGTTTATATATATATATATATATATATATATATATATATATATATATATATATATATATATATATATATATAAGAAAAATGTGTATTATAATATTTACAGGTGTCATCCAACTGTAGGTTGACTGCCATTTCCTGTTGAGGGAGAATGTTGAATTATTTTTGTACCAATAATAGTGCATCCCCCTGTTTACTTTAATTACATTTTTATTCTGGTTCTTATATTTGATTTTCTGTATCTCGTATCTTATGATTCTTAGTTTCGTATATTTTGGGTTTGTACGAAACTTAATTTGTAGAAAAGGGAAAATGCTAGCTCCTTGATGACGTCACGAGCCCAGTCCGAAATTCGGCCTCTTTTGAAATCCCGGCGACGAGGATATTGGACGTGGTTTCATTGTCTGGCGCTTAATATGGAATTTTGACGAGCCTCCTTCAAAGAAGAATACCCGGCAAGAATACCCGGATGCGCTGAAAGCGAACTTCTAAGGATTTATTTGCGTGGCTACGGTATGCACGTAAATGGAAGGAGTGTAAATTTTAAAGGACTTTGAATTGAGAAAAAAGAAAAAGGCACGTGCCTGACTGCTTTCAATTTGTGAGTACGTTCCTAAAATTTATTACATATGAGAGTGTGATTAGAAACTACTATTTTGAATCTTAATATTGTGTTCGTTCATTGATGCGTCATTTTCAATGTAAGAACCAGTGTTATTTTTTTTCATTATATGTTACCTTGGCGTTCTTTGAATTTAATGTCCGCAAAGGGAAAAATTTGCAACTAATTTTATTGTAAATAAAATCTCTTCTTTGTTTTGAAACAAGACCTCTATTTTCATTCTTTGCCCCCTTTTTTATTTTCACGCTCTTATTTTTTTCAAGCCCGATATTTTCGCGCGAATTCATCTGAAAGAGGATAAATTTTCGACAAGAGAAAGAGAGAGAGAGAGAGAGAAAGAGAGAGGGTTAAAGAGTATAGGTTGGTGTACTTGAACGAAATAGGATTTTAAACATTCTTTCAGTTTTATTTATTTTTTTAATGCTCAAATTAAACTTGTAAAATAATGTTTTCAAAGATCATACCAATTTTCAACCTACATCAATTAAAACGACAACTGTAAACACCGAACGTATACCTTTCTCTCTTCGCCAGAGGCATTAATATTAAAAACACCAAGTCATCTCCTATAAATATGTTGCTTTAACAATGAAAGTCTCAGAATAAAGAAAAAAAAATGGGTTTAATCATTTAATAAAAATTATGACATTTTCGGGGTATTTTAAAAAATATTATTCCACCTTTACAATTCTCTTTAAAATACCGATTTTTATAATTTCGACTTTGCTGAATACGAAAATCTCATTTAAATTTTGCAGAGACAAGTAATTATCGAGATATAAAGACATGTATTATGCACTGTAATTCGCTGGCGGCCATGTTTTCACGCACGTGCATGCGCGTAAAAACATGGGCGCCAGAGAATTACAGTGCATAATACGGGTTTTTATATCTCGATAATTACTTGTCTCTGCAAAATTTAAATGAGATTTTCGTATTCAGTATAGTCGAAAACCTAATTAAGTTGTCATTTTAAAGAAAATTGTGGAGGTGAGACTAATGTAAAAATTTACCTTTTTCGGTTTTCTGAATGTTCAGATTAAATCTTGAAATTATTTGGAAATTTCTGTTTTAAGATGTGTATAAGTTTACATTTGGAATGCCTTCGAAAATGTGTACATTTTAAACACAGAAACTAAATTTTTATGATTTTATTTTAGGCGCAATATATTGATAGCATGGCGTTATTTGTGAGAAAGACAAAAATTTCCGTTTAAAATTCGAATTATTTTGAGTATTTAAAAAAAAGGAATCATTGATATTTGGTTGCTAAATTTGATTATTTCAATTAGAATAGTCAGATTTGTGGACAAGAACACTTTATTAAGTAAGAGAAATGATTTTATTTTTAAATACACCTAGAAAGAGAGAGAGAGAGAGCGAGAGAGAGAGAGAGAGAGAGAGAGAGAGAGAGGGGGTAAAAGAAAGATGCCGGCTTTATTTTATTTATCAGGGTCTTGAGCAAAACTGGTTTCCTCTGCTGTTAGTCTATATAGATAAAACATATAGATTAAACATATAGATAAAACAGTAGATATGTGTGTGTATGTCTGTCTGTGTGTAAATATTTAACCGATAAACTCTTAAACTACTGCTTACATAACACTGAAATTAACAGGAATTAGTAATCATACACCAAGGATGGTTTATAACAAGTAAAATCTTTGTTGTATGGATGAATAACGCAAGCACAGACATATGTTGAAATGCAAAATGTTCATTTCAACTTGCCAGCATACTTTTCTTTCTTTCTGCGCATGCCCAAATTCAATTAATTTTTTTCAAGTCGTTTAATATTAAGTCTTTTTTAACTATATATCGGTAGCTACATCTGTAGGTGTGTCAGAAATTTCGTGAAAAATATTAAATAATTCCACCCCTGTCTTTCCAAGCTTATAACTCTTCGAAAAATGTAATTCAAGCCCTATTTCTTTTTTTTTTTCAATTAAAGGAGCAAGGACCAAAGTTTCATAAAAAAAAACCCAAAAACAAACAAACAAACAAACAAACAACGTGATTAAAAAAAAAGTTTTAAACTTCGGACTTTACAGGTAAATTTCTAAAAAAACACTACGTTTTTTGTCTTAAATTTGAATATATTATTTATTGATCTTTTATCTTCAGTTTGTGATATATAACACTTTAGCGAGTAAATTAATTATTTACTTTTTAATAGACATTTGAAAATGGGGGAGGCGTGAATTAAAAAAAAAAACGTTTGTCTAAAATATTATATTCAGTTTATTGGAAAGAACATAAGATTTCACATTGACCCTGAAAATATCGTAAAAATAGAATCAATAGAAAAATTTTGATAGATTTTTAAAGTTTAAAAATTGAAAAATACTGAACTCGTAAAATTCAATTAATTCCATTACTGTTTTTTTAAAAAATAAAAAAAATAATATTTCTATTACTTTTTATACAACTTTAATAGTTTATTTTGGAAGTATAATCCATTAAAGAAAATAAACAACCCACTTTTAAAAGAGAAATTACGAGTTTTTTATATTTTATTCGCAGTTTCGTGTTGGGGGGTGTCAAAGATTCCTACAAAAATTCTGATACACCTACTACATCAGTAGGAGATGCAGCTGGAGCGATAAATATTTCGGTTTCAATTCTAGCTGATGACGTCCGAGTTATTTTTTAAAAACCTTTAGAATTTGTACTACATATTAGGTACAATATAATATTCAATAAAAGATTGGCACTGTAATAATAAATACGAAATCTGCATGAATTAAAATATATTTTAGCGTATTTTCCAACCGTGGAACGCCGGTCGCTCCCACCCCGCTAGTCTTAAATAAATAAAGGCCGGAAGTCACATTGTTAATAATAAATGTATAAATAAAAAAAATTCAGTCAATTGGTTATAAAAAAAGTCAAACATTTTTTGGTCCCCCCCGACAAAAGGAGGATGGACTTGTAAATTCACCCTTATCCGTTCGTCCGTTCGTCCGTCCATACTTTTCTCAATAACTACGCCATGGAATTTTTTGAAAATTTGCAAACCCCCTAGGGATGCTTTTCGGGTTAAAATGGCTAAAATTGACACTTTTGTACTTATTAAAAAAAAAATGATGCCTTAGATTTTTATAAAACTTTTGAAAAGTTGTAACCAACTGATCTCTATATAATTTTGTTTGTCTATACTTCGCGATAACTCTTGGGCTCTTTTAGTGCTAATAAAACACTCCATTTTTTTTGGGGACTATTTTACCGTATTTGTCCTAAATTTTCTGTGTATGTCTATTTAGCAGTTTTGCATGGTGCTGAACTAAAATTTAAATATGTTAATGCCTTGGGGACTTTTGGGGCTAAATCAGGGAAGGGGAAGCAAATGATGAACTTAAGTCATTTCTTTTTTTGCATGGTGCAGAACTCAAATTTACATATGTTAAGGCCTAACACTGCACAGTTTTTTCATTTTTTTGACGTTCCGTGGGGGCTTTTGGGGCTAAATGGGGGAGGAGGAGAAGAAATGCTGAACTTAGTCATTTTTTATACCTCATTCATTGTGTACTCACGAGGAACCATGCATGCTTCATTTGTTCGTCTTAAACTTATGTTTTTCAATAAAATAGCAGTCACGTCATATTCATATAAAAAAGATTATAAAAGTTTAAAAACCAGGACACAATGAATTAACCAACAAAATAATGCTTCCTCCTCTCTTTTTTCTTTATGTTTCTTTTCTCTTTCTCTTGTCCCTTTTTTTTCTCGTTATTGTTTTTCGTATCTTGGCTTATCATTTATCAATCCCTCGCTCTCCCTATCCCTATAACGCGTATTCATCTACTTTCTGACTTTCTCAGGTCCACATACGAAGAGCCTTAAACATGTTTCCAGACTTTTTTCATATGGGCACTTTTATTGATAGTACACACACGAACCTCTAGTCCCCTTCAAAGTAATCTCCTCCGGCTGCAATGTACTTGTACTGTTCCAATAACGCCTGAAAAGCCCCATGGAAGTCCTTTTGTGTGAACGTGTCAATGACTTTCATCACAGCCCCTTTCATCTTCTCAATTTTTTCATAACAACAACCTCTAAGGTTTTCCCTGAGCTTAGGGAATAACCAAAGTCACAGGGAGAAAGGTCTGGAGGGAGGGTGAGGAGCTGTCTTGATGACCATCTTGGTCATGACAACGTCTTTCTTCTCTAAGCACCCTTGGGAAAACTTTGTGCAAATCTTCTGTATCCGCAATTCTTCGCGAATAGTGTTTACAGTTTCCACGCTGACAAACTGTGCACTTATTGTCTCTATAGATACACGACGGTCCTTATCCATGAAATTCTTTATTTTGCCGATCAACTCTGGTCTTATGACTGTCTTACCGGTAGAAAATAGTCCGGAAACTTATTGAAGGCACCTCGTATATCAACTATCAACACTACACTTTCTTCCCTTTCTTGTCGGTATGAATCCCTGTCACCACGCATTTAATCCCTCCTCTTCTTTATCCCCTCCCCTCTGTCTTTCTGTATGTCGGTGCCTGTATTCTAAGTTTCGTCGCAGAGCATGACAATGTTTTTTTATGCATGCATTGTAGCAACTACTATACCAGGCCAGAATAAATTTCCGACAGGAACATTTCATAGCGATCACTGTTTCAACACCCATGCGTATGAAGAACGCATACGTACATGACGCCATGATGTGATAACATGAAATAAAAGGAACTATGTTGCGCTCTCTTGCGTAGAAATACAGTAAACAGGCTGGAACGTTCAAGAAGGCCTATATTTAAAGATTTGTCCACCAAAAGTCAAGTTAGTTCACTCTTTGATTTCTCAAGAGCAGCACATGTTTAGGATAACTCCGTTACTGGGAGACATTAACCCACCCCCTCCGTCCTGATATTACGCGCAATCCATATGAACTTTAATTCCCATCATGGAAAGTTACCACATTGAACGAGAATTTAAATCTTCCTTTAAACAATTTACTTCGAACTACTGTTCTTATGATATGCCCCCTACGCACGCGCGCACGCACGCACACACACACACACACACACATTCGCTTATATGATCCATGGACTGTTTATCTCAGAAAATAACCACATTACCTTTAAACACTCTCCTTATTAGGCCGGAAATTCAACCCTGCTCGTCCCTTCAACGACTCTGGGGGTTTTAAATTGTAGCAAAGTACATTATTTACAACTATAACATATACAACTATAAGATATGGAAATTGACTAGTCAGAATCAACGTTTATTTTGTCAATTGAAACCTTATTTAGGTCGAACTTTACAAATCCAGCCAACGCAATTTTATAGCATCCATGAGCCACCGTTTTTAAAGGCTAAAATTCATTCAAGCATAAAAATTAATGCGATGAGGATACGTGAATGATGATGAATATCATGAAAGGATTGAAATGAATAGAATAAATAAAATTTGATGACTAAGGAGTATAGTTTATGGCAACATTGGATTTGAAGATGACCATGTTATAGTCCACAGACAAGCAATCTAATGGCAACATATTCCGTCAGAGGTATAAGAAAGGGAAGAAAATAAATTAAAGGATTTAAATCATAAGTAATTACATTTGAAGATGATTATGTTGTAGCTCTCAGGGAAGCAATTTAATGGCAACGTGTTCGACATAAATGCCGTCAGAGGTATAAGAAAGGGAAGAAAAGAAATTAAAGGATTTAAATCATAAGTAAATTGGATTTGAAGATGCTTATGTTGTAGCTCTCAAGGAAGTAATTTAATGGCAACGTGTTCGATGTAAATTCCGTTAAAGGTAGAAAGGAGGGAAGAAAAGAAAGTAAGGGATTTAATCATACGTAAATTAAATTTGAAGATGACCATGTTGTAACTCTAAGGAAAGTTATCTTGTGTAACGTATTCCACAGGCGGGAAATTCTCGAATGAAAGTATGTATGCTTTATTTGTGCTAATAAATTAATAGAAAACATTAATTCTTACACGCGCCCCTATTGTATGAAAGAACCAATCAAATCTCTGACATAATACCTATTGAATATAGCATCCATTTTAGTTATTCAACATTCATTTGCATAGTTGGTATATCGTCAATAATTTTTCAAAGCAGAAAAGAGTGAAGTTTATAACAATACGGTCCTAACGAATATACATTTTACATACTTTGAAATAATTTGCATAAATGAAGCATTCGTAAGATTTTTATAGCCGCCCTCGCGTGTCTGTGCGAAGCTTTGTCCGTCTATCGGTTGATAGTATTTTCATCAGAAATAAATAGACGCATTACATTTTAGAAGCGTCCAAGTATGTTTTATTATGTTTTAATAAACCACAGAAAATAAATTAAAACATAAACAAATGAGAATTCGTTACAAATAAATGAAAAATAAATAAATTAAAATAAAATATTAAAGTAAAATGAAGTTGAAGTCCAATCTAAAAAAATTCAAAGTCCAAGGGACAGAAAAGCGGTTCGATCAGTATACACACAGGCACGGTGACACGCCACCAACACAAACCAGCGTACACAATAACCAACCGGCCGTTCTTTCCTCACTGCTTGCCTTCCAAAACGACCTGAATTTATAGTTGTCGAAGACCAACTGATTTGCATATATGCAAGTGATTTTGCGAGAGTTTCCGAGATTATACCATTACAAAACGCCGTCGGCGCTATCTTGGAATTCTTTTCTTATCCTAGCTTCGCAGCGATGACAAAGCACACACGCACACCTAGGTCGTTTGAACGGTAAGCCCTCATTTTCACAGCTTTCGCCACATAAAATAAATAATATTGAAGATTAGCACACGCCATACATTATTAATAACAGATTTTTAATGAAATTGATTTTCAATTTCTTCGGAGTTGCTTATATTTATAATAGCCCTAACATACACGGTTGAAATCGAACACATGCCTGACACCATCGTTTCTTGAAATATTACAAATTGAAATATTGCAATACATTTTTGTGAATTATTCCATGGATTTCTGCCTTTGGATTATTATGGACCATCTTCTTCCAATTACGGGATTTCCTTGGATTTTACTTGTGCAAATGGAAATTCAATTAACTTTCTTGAAGTTATACATTTGGATTTTACCGTCACTGGATTATTTATCTTCCACCAGACTATCCATTCATGTGTAATCACCTTTTTCTTCACCCTATTCCCTCTGCTTCACATTTTTTGTTTTCAAGTAAGATCTTTGACTTACTTGTTGTTTCATCAAATACTGTTGCATGCAAAATCCGATCCCGCATTTTGCTAATTCCTACCCTCTGATGAGAAGGAAAGTATTTCTTCGAAACTCCACAGATTAAGGACTATCCACTTATCTAGTGTTTCTTTTTCAGATTAAATATATTTTTAACCCATTTCAAAGTGTTTTTTAACATGTTTTATTAACTGTTTGCTCGTATATATATATATATATATATATATATATATATATATACATATATATATATATATATATATATCGTAAGTTATAAAACACAGATGGCGATTAAGCTACACTGAAGATTCCGCGTTTTATCCACTTTAGGATTGTTCATGCTTATGCGGAAGAATCCTAGAGTGGATGAAACGCTGAAACACGGAATATTCAGTGTAGCTTAATCGCCATATATATTTTATAACTTACTAACTAACTCTACCTACGTATTCAGCACCGTTGAAGTAAATACTTAAAGTTTACGCATAAATATTTATGTGAGTAAATGAGGTATATATATATATATATATATATATATATATACATAATATACACGAATAAACAGATGTATACATGTTTTTTTTTTTCAATCATTATTGGCTACATATTTGCATGTTGCAGCTGAGATCTCTAGTAAGAGATCCAGTTTTAACATAGTTCATATGAGCGCGTGGGAAAATATAAGCAGCAGCGAAAGATGGCTGGCGTGCGAAGAGATTAGCAGCAGCAGCCACAAAGAGTGCATATGCAAATTAGGAAGTGTTCGCGAGTTGGCGCAACAAGAAAAAAAGAAAAAGGATACTCTGTGCTCGGGGAAGGGGGCAAGCAAATTGCGAGTCAAAGAAAATGGACGTGTAAAGTCGAGGACGAGAATGGGCAGGCTGTGGCCGGCTTGCTGTCGGAGGGAGAAGAAACACCCTCAGACGAGATGGACATGTGGCAGCGTGAGACTTTTTAAGTGGCGTCGAGACAGGAGAGTAACGTGCAATAAAATTTTTATTTCTTTCTTCCCTTTGTTTGTTCGTAAATTCGATTTGAAAATAGTTTTTCTCTTAAAGATAAATAAGAAGAATTTTTACAGTGGGAATATATTAAGTTTCACCGGCCGATGTTACGTAAAGTATTTCCCGGTAAAATTTTTTCTATGTTATCTATAACAGAAAAATCGACTATGTTTAGGATCGTCAATCCTAAATATAAGCTGTACTGTTATATTGTAAACAAACTCAGACAAATTCTATGAACGACATTATCATTAATACATTAAAAAAATTTTTTTTGACGATTTAGTAAATTTTAAATGTCATTCACATCGGTCTGCAACACTTACGTTTGGAATAGTCTTTACCTCAGTCTGTTATGTTAATCTGAAATAGCATTTATCTCGATCAGCCATGCTTAAGTTTGAAATTGCATTTACCTCCGTCAGTCATGTTTAAGCTTATAATAGCATTTACATTGGTCTGCCATACTGAAGTTTTAAAAAATTTGGGTCTGTCTTGCTTAAATTCGAAATAGCATTTAATTCGTTCAACCACGCTTAAGTTTAAAATAACATTTACCCCAGCCAGCCACGTTTAAGTTTGAAATATTATTTACCTCGATCAATCATGCTTAAGTTTGAAATATAATTTACCTAGGTCTGTTATGCTTGGTTTAAATGATATTTTAGTCACTCTGTGATGCGTGAGTTTTAAATATAAGGATGACATGAAAGTTCTTGTGAAATTTTTAATTTTGATTCCAAATGATGTATTTTCAAATAAGTTTTCGTTATAATACCTTTACTTTATATATCATTTTAAAGGGCGTCTTTCGCTCTATTAAATCGTTTAAATTACAATCGTTTTAAAACAATTATATCTTCTTTTCAGAAGGTTGAATACAATATGGGGGAAAAAATTCGCACAATTTTCTTATTTCAGGCCAAGCTAGTCTGAAAATCTGCTGATACAGCTCGTGATATCAACGAAGCGTTTGGCACAGTAACCAATGGCTGTTTGAGACATTTCGCGGCGGCGACGAGAGTCTTGAAGATGATGAACGCAGTGGTCGGCCATTGGATGTTAACAACGATCAAGAGCCTTAGTCGAAGCCAATCAACGTACAACTCTTTGAGAACTTGCTATTGAATTAGACGTAACGCATACGATGATTCCCAACCAGATTGGAAAGATGAAAAAACTTGATAAACGGATGCTTCACGAATTGAACGACAACCAAAAGAAACGCCGTTATGAAGTGTCATCTTCCCTTCTTTTACCCAATAAGAACAACCCGTTTCTTGATTGGGTTGTGACTTGCGATGAAAAGTAGGTTCTTTACGACAACCGGCGACGCTCTGCTCAGTGGTAAGACGCCAACGAAGCTCCACAACACTTCAGAGTAGTCAGAGTAGCACCAAAAAAAGAAGCTCATACTGACTGTTTGGTGGTCTGCGACTCGTCTCATTCATTAGTTTTTTGAATGCATGCGAAACCATTATGGCGAAGAAGTACTGTTGACAAATGTATGAAATGCATCAGAAACTTCGACAACAGCATCCAGAATTAGTCAACAGAAAAATCCCAATTGTCCTTCACGTTGCTAAATCGACCCTGAAGAAGTTGAACAAATTGGGCTACGAAACTCTGCATGATCTGCCATACTCTCCAGACATCTCAACTACCGACTACCACTTTTTAAAGCAACTCAACAACTTTCTGCGTAAGAAATCCTTCAAAAACCCAAGTGATATCAAAAACGCCTTCAACGACTTCATCACCACCAGAACGCAAGATTTTTATGTTACTGGCATAAATACACTTGTTTTACGTTGGAAAAAGTGTGTCGATTCTGATGATGCGTATTTCGATCAATAAAATTTTGTTTGTTCATCTGAATTTAACAGTTAAAAACCGCCTAAAGCTTTCTTGTCAACCTGATAGCATTTTTTTTTCGTTAAACGCGCAATTTGAATGGCCGCATATTATTTTAGATGCGTCCCCGCATAACTATAAACCATTTTGTTCATCTGTCACTCTTAAGTTTAACATAGACTTAGTTGTTTTTTTTTAAAACTAGATTTTGGAATGGACGCATCTTACAAATCGTTGTTCTTGCACTTTTGCGCACAACAAATAATTATAGTCATTTTTCGTAGACATAATTTTTCTTCTTCCGTAAATCTCGTGCTTCGAAAATTTGCCACGAATCAAACTTTTCAAATGAAGGTAAATAAAAAACGATTAAACATGAATTTTATTAAAATAATTTGCGTTTCTGATTATTATTCGTTGTCACCTGCAGTATTCACCCGATCGAAATCGACACTTTTAAAAGAAATCGTGGTTGCTTCCGGTCTTAGCTAAATTTATCTCCAACAATTTGTCTACATGGATTCATTAACAATACTACTACTACTACTACTACTACTGCTATTTTGAGAGATGCGGCGATAAACAAAGATGGCCGACCAAACAGCACGCCCAAGGATTAAACTGGTCAATTATAAAGTTTCTGGTTGTTGAAAGGTTGAAATTCACCGAAGAATATCAGCTGTGTATGGTGACACAGGTTCCAGCTGAAAAATGTTTACAAGTGGAATAAATTGTTTAAAGAAGGACGGAGCAGTGTTGAGTATGAGAGGCTTAGAGAAGTGAAATCTTCTGGGGTGATCGAATCAGTCAATGATCTCATCAGAAGAAGAACAATACATGACATTGCAAGGATTTTGAGGTTATATGTTGGGTCAGCACACAAAATTGTCCATGATGACCCTGGCTACTCGAAGATCAGCTGCCAGTGGGTCCCAAAGTTGCTTACCACAGAGCACAAACGGGGGGGGGGCCCAGTTGTCCCAGTAGTGTCTCTCCTATGAAAAGATGATGAGTTTCTGAAGACGGTAGTAACATGTGACTAGAAATGGATTTGGCAGTATGAGCCTGTCCAAACGGCAATCTATGGAGTGGACGTATGTAGGCTATCCAGTGAAGCAGTTTAAGTCCCAGCAGTTCACGAAGAAAGTGATGCTCACTGTTTTTTTGGGATATGCAAGGCCCAATCTGTATTTCATTCGTTGAGAAAGGAAGAAAGGAAGGAATAAACAGTGCCAACTGCTGTGAACTGATGAAGCAGGCCAAGAGAGACATACAGAAAAATACAAAACAAAAACAAACAAACGCAAGGGTCATCAGTTAGAAGGAGTCATCTTGCATCATGACAACACAAAACCTCACACAGCAGCTCAAACGGTACAGAGCTGGGATGGAGACTTCCCTCTCATCGCACTTGCAGCATAGACTTTTCCCCTTTGAACTTTCACCTTTTTAGTAACTTGAAAATGTTCACGATAGGTTGGTTGCGTTGTTTTTTTTTACGGCATATCAACCCTTTTTCACATTAATGCCGACTCCAGTGATTTCGAAGAAAAATTTAATAGAATATATATTTTTTTCAAGCCATTTTCTATTTAACCCATAGTTAACAGGTACTACCATTCCGGACCTGGGAGCAATGGCAATTACGGGTAGCTCCACACTCCCCAAAACCCGCAAGCTGGGGTCTCACCATCGGATATAGTTTAAGGTCATATTCAAGACCGTTCACGATAGGCCCGAAATGTAAAAGCGACGATGATACTCAAAAGGGTCGTGAGGGAATGGCTGCGACATAGGCCCAAAGATTTTTACGCTGAGAGAATACGGAAGCTTGTACACAGATGGAAAAGCGTGTGACGT
Organism: Euprymna scolopes; assembly: GCF_053919585.1. Classification (NCBI taxonomy): domain Eukaryota; kingdom Metazoa; phylum Mollusca; class Cephalopoda; order Sepiida; family Sepiolidae; genus Euprymna; species Euprymna scolopes. Next base: position 20,392,904 of record NC_136526.1, on the reverse strand, counting down.
TGCTGGGAGAATTATTTATATTGGCTTTCGTCAACTGGATAGAAACGCCAAATCTCCTAACTGCATCCTCAGCAATTATTGCCTTCCATAGTTGTTGTCGTCTCACCAGGTTTTGGCTAACTACGTCTATGGCTGGTTTTGGGTAGGATTGAAACCGCTATCTTCAGACAATGCTCACCTGGAACAGTAGAGATTCAACGTCTCTATCCACTGCGCCACGGGCCCCGAAGTTGAACAACCTGACGAAGGCCAGAGGAATAGTTGGCCGAAACGTCGTGAAACAACAACTAAAAGATAAGGATAATAGTCCGCAATAAAAATTCCCCTTATATATTCAATGATCCTAGTATATATATATATATATATATATATATATATATATATATATATATATATATATATATATATATATATATATATATGTATGTATATGAAATGAAACTTTGGTCATAACTAGTTTATTATATTCAAAACATCACATCAAAACACTAGGGTCTTTGGACTTTTTTCTCCGTTGACTGTAAAATGCTCAGAAAAACAATTGAATGTCCTCTGTTTATATATATATATATATATATATATATATATATATATATATATATATATATATATATATATATATATATATATATATACTGTCTCAGTTGTGTAAGCAAAATTCATTTTAATAAACATAATGATAAATATATTTATTAAAATTAAATTGAACATTTTACAAACAGCAAAATAGTCTTCTTCCATAAATACAAATGGTTTGTTTTTCTTCTTTCGTGTAATCATGGAGGTAATCCTGGCACGTCCTCATAGGTTGAAAATTGAGGCTGAATCAGGTTTGAATGTTCAATAACAGTGTGGATCGTTGTATATAAATGATAAAACAAAAACCGCGGATAGGAATTAAAGGAAGTTCTGTTTGTGAGACTTTTTCAAAAGTGGAAGTTAATATTTGCAAAAGACGAGAATCGTTGCCGGTTTTAGCTGTCACTCTTGACTGCTCACGTGACAGATGGGCAAAACGTCCCTATTTACATACATACATACACATATTTTCGATCCAACCGAAATGGAAGCATTATTTTGGCTGTCTTCAAATTTTTAAACTCCAATTTCTGACGTTTTGTTTTTCAACTTGGACTACTGAGGCGGGCACCTGTTGATGTTCATTTACCTACAACTGATAACCTCCATTACACTGGACTTTTTCTTTATATACGGTTGGTTGTTTTTTGTCTTAATCTTGAACTATGAATGAACTGTTCGCATGAACTGTGTTCCATATTTATATTCTTGTTTTTAATTTTTGTGACTAAAACCATGAAACTTTTAGTTTCATCCTTTGCAGTAACCAGCAAATGCATAGAAATGTTAATATTTAACGTGATTATCTGATTATTTTGCTAACAGTTTTTCCTCTGATTAGAAGAATGAGCATTCTCTGAAACTCCGCGGATTAAGGATTTCTTAGCGCACACAAATTTTGGAGTATTCTGCCGAATAATAAAAACTATTTGTAAATTTCTATTTTACAGCTCTGTCATTCCTATTATATATATATATATATATATATATATATAGGAAATTTATTACTGTGAGTCCAGAATGAGTTTACAAATTGTTTCAACTAGAGGAAAATCCTCAAAGAGAGGAAAAATCCAACTAGCATCATCAGAATTCATAGATGGACTAAGTTATAAAGTCAAATAAAAATGGAAAGATCGTAGATAAAGGGGAGTTAGAAAAGAAGGGGGAGTGGTGGGGAGAGGACGTTGGAGTTTAAAGTAGTAGGAGTGTATTAAAAAAAGAGAGGGGTTTATAATTAAATATTAATTATGTGTAAATTCTTATATACGTGTTTTTTAACAGTTTAAACTTAAAAGACGCTACTTTTGTTGATAACGGCATAAGTAACAGTTAATTTAAAGGATCACCATGGCAACAGGTTGGAAAGTTAATGTTAGTGAAGGAACGGGTTGAAAATGGGGTTTAAAGTAATTTAGCCGGGCGGAGAGAGATTGAAAGATATTTATTGTTTATAAAATGGAAAGAAAAAGAAAAGGAAAAATAAGTTAATGAATTATACTTTACAGGTTTATTTTAATAGTGTGATGATATATATAATTAAATATAATAAATAAATTAGCCGGGCAGGTAGAAATAATACGTTACAGGTTTATTTTAATAAAATAAAATAAAATAGGTGAAGGAACGGGTTGAAAATGGGGTTTAAAGTAATTTAGCCGGGCGGAGAGAGATTGAAAGATATTTATTGTTTATAAAATGGAAAGAAAAAGAAAAGGAAAAATAAGTTAATGAATTATACTTTACAGGTTTATTTTAATAGTGTGATGATATATATAATTAAATATAATAAATAAATTAGCCGGGCAGGTAGAAATAATACGTTACAGGTTTATTTTAATAAAATAAAATAAAATAGGTGAAGGAACGGGTTGAAAATGGGGTTTAAAGTAATTTAGCCGGGCGGGGAGAGATTGAAAGATATTTATTGTTTATAAAATGGAAAGAAAAAGAAAAGGAAAAATAAGTTAATGAATTATACTTTACAGGTTTATTTTAATAGTGTGATGATATATATAATTAAATATAATAAATAAATTAGCCGGGCAGGTAGAAATAATACGTTACAGGTTTATTTTAATAAAATAAAATAAAATAGGTGAAGGAACGGGTTGAAAATGGGGTTTAAAGTAATTTAGCCGGGCGGGGAGAGATTGAAAGATATTTATTGTTTATAAAATGGAAAGAAAAAGAAAAGGAAAAATAAGTTAATGAATTATACTTTACAGGTTTATTTTAATAGTGTGATGATATATATAATTAAATATAATAAATAAATTAGCCGGGCAGGTAGAAATAATACGTTACAGGTTTATTTTAATAAAATAAAATAAAATAGGTGAAGGAACGGGTTGAAAATGGGGTTTAAAGTAATTTAGCCGGGCGGGGAGAGATTGAAAGATATTTATTGTTTATAAAATGGAAAGAAAAAGAAAAGGAAAAATAAGTTAATGAATTATACTTTACAGGTTTATTTTGATAGTGTAATGATATATATAATTAAGTATAATATATATATAAATAAATAGCCGGGCAGGTAGAAATTATACGTTACAGGTTTATTTTAGTGAAATAAAATAAAATAGGTGAAGGCTTAAGTAAGTAACTTAAATAATAGAAAAAAAACATTTTTAATAAGTAACACACAAATATAAGCACACGCATAAATATGTACAGCAAATGCACATACGTAAATGGGGGAAAAGCACATGCGTGATCACACATACATATATATATATATATATATATATATATATACATATACATATATACACAAACATACATATACAAACACATATATATATATGTACACATACACAGATACGTAAAAATACACGCATATATACATATATAAACATATATGCAAGTACACATACATCCAGATGCAAACACTTACACATACATATATATATACATATACATATACATACATATATATACATATAAATATAAATTAGCTGGGAGGGGGGGAATTGAAAAATATTTTATAAATAATTTTTAAATTTTCAGGCGTTGTAGTTGAAGGAAAGAGAGAAAGAGAAAAATATAAATTAATGAATTATAAGTTACAAGTTTATTTTACTAATATAGAAATAGGTAAGAATATCAGTAAGTTAATCAAATAATAAAATTCATAAAATTATTAGGGAGATATTTATAATAAGTGAATAAAACACATACACACAGAAAAACACACAAACAAAAATACATGTAGAAGATACGTAACCAAATACAAATATATATAAAAAAAACACATACATATACACACATATAGAAGATACGCACAAACACAAATACATATATATACATACATATACACACACACATATATATACACACATATAAATACATACATACACACACATATACATACATATACAAACACACACACATACACACGCACACACACACATATATATACATGTGCACATATATATACACATATATATATATATATAAATTAGCTGGGCAGGGAGAAATTGAAAAAATTAATTTTTTGTTTTTAATTTATTATTTATAGTTTTTTGAATTGTCGGGCGTTAAGTTGGAAGAAAGAAATGAGAAATAGAAGGGTAAATAGGTGAATTATACGTTATAGGTTTATTTAATAAAGTAAAAAAACTAAGGATATAAGTAAGTTAATTAAATAATAAAAATTAATATAATTATTAATAAAATGTAGATAGTAAGTAGATAACAA
>NC_136526.1:20291125-20383625 GCF_053919585.1 Euprymna scolopes | reverse complement strand
TGGAGTTACTTTGGGAGGTGCTTGATACGTTTGCTTATTTTGCAAGCTTTGATTACAATTCAACTCCGAAACTGGCGGAAAATGGTCGCGGCGAATTGTTTTCGTCCAACCTTAATATCTTTGGCGATTATTATTTCTTTCTTTTTTATGGAAGTTGCCTCGGACACACACCACTTGATGTAAGAGCGAAAAAAAGTTGATTATGGTGAAGACAGACGATTCCTATTGGGTTATATTCAGGAGGAAAACAGCGAGAAGAGAATTTCACAAACCTGCAGTTCTCTGCAAGAAGCTACAAAATTAATGTTTTTATACTTAAAAACAAGTTTAGATTCAGCACGAGGACACCTTTCTATATTGAGACCATTTCATTTTAATCAAATTGCTATTAGTCAATGGACGGATAAACCTTTCTAGACTAAGACAATTTAATTTTTGTACACTACCAAAGTGCCTTCTTTTGGAGGAACTGGTTATCGCCCACAATAAACACAACCTTGTGTCACATTTTGTTTTCGTGGGAAAACGAATAAATATCAAGTCGAGTTCTAGACAAATGAGTTTTTTTTTATTCAGCCATCAGATAATGTTAGCCCGATCGAACCTCGCGTCGACAGTTAATTAACTTTAGAGACGATGGTGTCTCTATCCTGCTATGATATAATTTTCCATGAGTGTTTTGCCGCATTTTTTTTTACAGAGTTATTGTTATATATAAGTCTTAGTAGTATTATTGTTGTTATTATTCGTTGTTATTGTTCTTTGTTAAAAGTGATGCTTAGAGAGTCTTATTAAGAGATGTTGCTGTTGAGAGAGAGGTTGTTGAGAGATTGTTCGTGTTATAAAGAGATTCATATTTATAAAATGTTCATACTTAGAAGTGTTGAAGCTCTTTGAGTGAGGAGATATTGTGTATGTAAAGACATTTTAAAACACATGATATACAAGACATAGAATTACAATTTCACTTTACCTTTTTGGTAGAATTACAACACAGAGACGACGTTTATAAAAACACATGATGGGTTTATTTCTGCCCCCGACCGGTCGTGGTTTTCATAGTCAAGAATTCAAGTTTCACATTCTAAGTTTCACAGGTAACCGTCTCGCTTCTAGACGTTCGAATCCCATGTCTGGACTGTCGTCTGTCGTCTTCAGACTCTCTCTCCATCAGACTCTCCCTCTGTTTCTCTAAAGTTTCTAACTATATCGAGAACTTCCCATTTTCCATGACGTCATACACATGTTAAAACATGTGTCTTCTTTCATGTGTTCTGGAAATGCGTGTCCAAAACTTTTTCCTTTGTTTACAAAAGGAATTTTAACCTATATTCCCAGTAACCTATATTTCCAATATGTTAAAAACATGTTTATTAAATTATCTTATAGTTGCATTCTTCAATTGAATTTTCATAACAGAATTGACAATGCACATTCTTTTCTTAAAACTATTTTATCTCTAAGCTAAACAATGGTTTGTTTTTTACATTCCATTTGCTAATTCTCTCTCGTAATCTATTTCTAAACCTAAATTACGAGGTTCGAATTTCGTCTATTCTATTTCATTTTCATTTTAACTAAATCTCTCTATTTTTATACTTACATGAAAGGGGACAGCCCTTATCATGTAACAGTATCACCACTTATCAAGACCCAGAGACCACTCGAGGATAAGAGTTACAGAGTCTACATAGTAATCGTTAGAAGGGTAAATTTAGTAAATTGGATTACTTAAGGGGAACGGCTAATCAAGAACTTGCTTACACTGGACCTGAAGACGGCCATATTGTAATCAGCTGGAAAGCAGGTAAACGGAAGAGAGTTCCAGAGGTGTGCAGTTCTAAGAAAGAAGCTTTGTTCAAGAAAGAAACTTCTACTAGAGATTTATCCGCCCATCTTCCAGATCCAGAGACCGGCTTTTCCGATTCATCTCTCGGTCCTCCAAAACAGACTTTTCTTGATATCGTAATCATTACGTTCTACGAAAGACCCTACAACGTTGCAATCAACACATCACGCCATGCCAACGTGCGCTCACATCATCTCTCTATATTGTCGTGACATTTTAGGTAAACAAACAACTTACAGCTACTATCACTACAGGCAAATTTGAACTTAATATTTTCTAATCTAAAACAATGAGTCACGATTCTCACTTCTATATATTGCACTGACCACAACTGCTAGTCTGTTCTACGCATTATCTCACACTAGGCGTTTACATCAAGACTTACCAATTGCATGTGACGTTGAGAAAGATTTAGTCCACAACACACAAAGGAATGTTACGGAAGCCACGTTACTACTGTCACTCTATTGATTTGTGATTCGTGTCTGATACGTCTTCGTTTGCCACATGCAGATGCATAGGCGACAAGAGACGCGGGATCCTGATGCCAACTCTTTCTGGATTATTCCAACCGACGTCAAGTTTCAAACTGGCAACTCCTGTTCACTGCTCTGTCGTAATCTACACTCCAAACCACCGAACACTGTCGTAAAACGTCGCAAAACACTAGCCTCTCCAAACCCCTTCTCACCGTCATAACAATCCCAACTATATCTCTACTTTATTTAATTATTTGTGGACTATTATCCTCATCTTATAGTTGTTGTTTCACGATGTTTCGGCCAATTATTCCTCTGACCATCGTCAGGTTGTCAACTGCGTCTCCCAACTGCATTCACAGCTATTACTGTCTTCCATTGTTGTTGGCGTTTCACACCGATTTGGTCAACAAATCCTCTCACCGGCTTTGGGTAGAATTGAAACCGCTATCTTAAGAAAATGCTCACCTGGAATCGTAGATATTCCATATCAAGGGGCAATCAAACTTGGATTTTTTGGTCTTATAAATCCATATTAAAAAAAAAAAATTATATTTCTTCTTCCAATTGTCGGAACCGTACTGATTGTTATATTATTGAATTAATTTGGAATTTTTATTGAGATGAGTAATTTGTATAATTTATTTTATTTAATTATTTGCGGACTATTATCCTCATCTTCTATCTCGTCGCAGTTAACCATCTGACGAAGGCCAGAGGAATAGTTGGCCGAAACGTCGTGAAACAACAATTAGAAGATAAACATGATTAAATAAAATAAATAATACAAATGACTCATCTCAATAAGAATTTCAAATTAATTCTGTTCAGTTCTTTTGTCATTTTAATAACTACCACACCTTGCTTAACAATCTTTTTGTTTTTTGTTGTTCCCGCCATCTTAATTACAACCGCACGTTAGCCTTCCCTTATTTACCTCGATAATCCTATTTCCTCTCCTTTTGTTCTATTTTCTCTGCTTCTTATCACTGGGAACGGGTGGGTGGCGCCGATAGTATTACAAATGAAAGAAAAAGAGAACGAATCTCGTTGTGTTTTGACTTTTATAGTACGTCTAACGTGACAAGAAGAGAAATAATTAGGTCTGAACGCCTTTTGGTGTATGGATATATGTATTAATGCGTAAAAAGGTGGATAATGCTACAAAACTACTTGTCCCGACGCGACACGAACTAATTAAAATATATTTTTATTTTTCAATCTCATTTTTTAAATAACCAACGCTCAAATATGTTTTAATAATAATTGTAGCAACTACGCTGGAACCAAACTTGACAAGGAACATTTTTTAGAAGTCACCGTTTCCGGTTCTCAAAAAATCACGTGACAGGAAATAAGGGACTTCTCCCTTCCTCTTTAGAAGGCTAGAGTTCGACGTGGTAGGACGGGTGTTCCCTTCGCGGTACTAAGCAAAGCTTTCACCACGTGTGTACAAAAATATGTAATTCTCCAGGACTAAGACGCCCAGAAAAAGAACCTTAAAAAAATGGCAACGCTTATAGCTAACGTAAGGAAAGCCCCGCGGCATTTTCTTGTTGCAATTCGCAACGAACAAACTTTTAACTACTCCCATGAACTCTTATTTTTAAAAAACACGTGTTTTCAACACATGCTCTTACCATGAACTCTAAACCCATGTGGATTTTAACTATTCTATGAGCTCCTCTTTTTAATAACCTTTACTCCTTAAACCAGCTATTAAAAAAAACAATTTCCTCAGTCAGAAGGATTTCTACCCTAAGAACTTACTAGATAATAAATTTCTACTCCATGTAACTCTCCGATAAATAAATATACATCATTATTTTTTTACGCCAATCTGACGGTATTTTTTATTTATTTTTCCAAAAAATATTTGTAAGTGACTTGTTGCCACTTTATCTCCATCACCGGTAACAGGTCGCTTCATAATGATAACAAAATATATTCAGTTTATTTAATTCTCTTCTTATTTCAGAAAAATAAATTGTACAAATTTCCGGATTGATAAGAAATCAATCTCACGTTTCTATATAATATTCTCTCGTCTTATTAATGTGATAAATTTAGAATTATTTATTCAAAGAGATTAATTTCTCTTACAGTAAATTTTAATTCCGACTTTTCGCTTTGTTCCTCAACAGACAATCATTTGCAATGAATTGAAGATTAATTATAAAAGTACGTAAGGGACCTGATGTCTGTGAAATATCAATCATAAAGGATATAAGCGGCCACCGATGAGTTGTAATTGCTTACGTACACGTTGCTTTATGAAATCGTTTATTGGAGAAAGGGAGAGAGGGAGGAGGCATGGCTTTGATAATAGGACATCAGTTTCTTATACTGTGAAGAAGAGACAAAGTGCAGGGACAAAATATAAAAAGATTAGACACTATATTATTATTTAAGATGGGAATCTGCGTGAGGTCAGAAGCAAAATAATAACTTGAAAATTTGTGAATATGTTATATATTGGTTATCATTGAGGGCACCATTTACGTTTGGTGTATAACATAAAAGGATTCCATGTGCGTATGATTGTCTCTAATATAAATGGTTGTGTGTTTGATTATCATAAAGGGAATCGTGTGTGTGACATGTATTTTCAAAACCTACCTCTGCTTCTTCGATGTTGGACCATCTGGAAATTTCTCATCCTGGAGGGAGACTTGATACCTGTTTGACGAAGATTTATCACTCCAAGACGATGAATGAGTTTTATAGTTTTTATTTCACTTTCCCCAGAGGTCCTGCAGAAGGTGGAAGTGAAATCGGCATGTGTGGGGGTTCTTCTTCTACACACGTCAGCGTTCGTCTCCCCCCTCCCCAGTCAAGAGGGGGAGACAACGGAAAGCCGTCTGTCTTCTTCAAAGCCCAAATCAAATCTCACAGATCTAGCCAACCTGACCACGTCACACATACGTAATCTGGTCAGCTGACCTTCGGTTCTGGTAAACGTGTCTACCTCCACGTTTACTCACCTCTCTCTCTCTCCCTCTTTCTCTCTCTGTAACATCTCTCTCTCTCTCTCTCTCTCTGTAACACTATTATTTATCTCGTTTATATATTAACGCTTTTAATTCACTGTGACACCATAATGTAGCGCACGCGTGTCTAAGAGAGAGAAAGAGAGAGAGAGAGAGAGAAAGAAAGAGAGAGAGATAGAGAGAGATATATAGAGAAAGATAGAGAGAGAGATAGAGAGAGAAAGATAGAGAGAAAGATAGAGAGAGAAAGAGAGAGAGAGAGAGAGAAAGAGAGAGAGAAAGAGATAGATAGATAGATAGATAGAGAGAGAGAGAGAGAGAGAGAGAGAGAGAGAGAGAGAGAGAGAGAGAGGATACGAAGAAAGAGGGAGAATTGGAGGCGGAGAGTTCCTTAGCTTATTTACAGATTAGCAGGACTTTCTCGTGACTGTTATTCTTTATTCCTTTTAACATTGTCAAAACTCTGAATTCGTATACAAGCAGATATCGTTGTATTGCATGCGAGCGTAGAAAATGTATAATTTTGCTTATCGTTTTTTTTTTTTCGTGCGAATGTATACGCTTATCCGTCGGTTTCTCTGTACGGTACTGACACACGCATGTGAAAATATCCGTGGTTTCAGTAACAAATTTACAATTTCAATTTATCAACAATATCATTTATTTTGACAACAAAGCTCATCGGTTGTGGAGATAGAGAGACGTGGACAAGGCGCATGACGATGAACGGCGGCGAAGGAAGGCGATCACGTGCCTCTGATCTGTTTTTTCTCGTTTCTTCTTTTTTTTGGAACTGTTTGACCTAAAACCATCGGATTTTTTTTATCAAGCGATAAATCGGAATTCCCCATTCGGTCAGCAAACGGGACACGAAAACCTGGTGTGTTTCGGCGTCGTCCAACTCCTAAATCCGTCATAATCCGACGCCATTACGTGACAATGGTTCTATTGAAATTGATTGTCGAATACAAGGTTTTATCAATTAATTGCTGAACGCCCGACGCTGCCCAGTCGTACTATACGCTTAAAACAATGATAATTAATTTATGCAGATTGCGTATGTATTATTATAGAATCAATCCGCTATTCAGATGTATTACAAGGAATGTTTTTCCCGGTGGACTAATTTGCAAAAAATACAAGAATAAAATTAATGATAATGCCGTTCTTCTTTACAATATCGCCTCGGTTGATATGTGGGCTTGACGATGAATGCCCTGGAAAAGTCACTTCTGATTAATGTTTACTTTTTAAATATGCAGACAAAGAACTACTTTGCGGCGATTTAAATGGTACCTCTACTTTTATTGTAAATTAAACTTATAAATCAGAAAAAAAATTAAAATAAAATAGTGAGATACACTCGGATTGAAAATTCAATCTGCAGTCGAATGCTCTACCACTGACCTAAATCTCCAGATGACAGTAAAGCTGTTTTTAAAACAAGAAATGATTTTATTATTTTCATGGCCGGTGTAACGTAAAATATTTCCTGTAAGAGAGAAAGGCCTTTTTCGACTTTTGATGCTTAACAGATTTCCTTATCGCTTTGCTTTTGCTGGAGATGGAGCATCCAAACGTACATTCACTGTCTCCTACATTCCAACCGAGAGATATTTTTAAGGTTCTGACTTCCTTTATAGTGGAATTGTTTCGATCTATCTTGCACTTGATTCGCAGGGTATATTTGCCAGGTAGTTTTTGAAATTCTCTTTCATGAGCACGGTTACTGGAATGATGGAAGCATTCCTAAGATTTCAATTTCTTTTGCTCTCGTACATCTAAAACCAAGCACGTAGTACAATGGGGTAAGGAGTGGCTGGTCACTTTTAATGCATCTAAAACCAAGCTTCTCTCTTTACATCATCAACATTCTGATCCCCATCTGGCATCAATTGAAATGAATGGCTTTCGTCTTCAGGAGGCCTCAAGTTTTGACAAGCTTCTAGGCTTGACCATTACTCCTGATCTTAAATGGAACACGTACATCAAATCTGTTGCCAAGGCCGCTGGAAAAATGGTGGGATCTTTCTATCGATCCGGTAAATATCTCACTGCTGATGCTATTCTCTATCTATATAAGAGCCAGGTACGTCCAAGGATGGAATACTGTTGCCACATCTGGGCAGGAGCTGCTAGAAAGGACTTGTCCTGCCCTGATAGTTCAAAATAGACTTCGTAGCCTCGTAGGAGATGTCCTTTTCTCTTCCTTGCAACCTCTATCTCACAGAAGAGATGTTGCGAGTTTGTCTCTGATGTATCGTTATTTTCATGGAAAGTGTTCGACTGAGCTTCAATCTATGGTCCCCCTCTCCAAACTTTCACAAGAAACACTCGTCTAGCTGTACACACTATCAATAATTCCCCCCACTCTTTATCTGTGCCTAAACATAGACGTAGATTCCATGAACAAAGCTTCTTTCTTAGAACTGCTCGCCTGTGGAATTGTCTTCCATTTTCCTGCTTTCCGGCTGACTACAATATGGTTGTGTTCAAGTCTAACGTAAATAAGTTCTTGATGAGCCGTTCTATATTAGTTATCAAATTTACCAAATTTTCATTACTAATGATTACTATGTTGTCCAATTTCTACTGTACACTCTTGAACCCTTATCCTTGAGTGGCCTCTTGGCCTTGATAAGTGGTGATGCCTATGTAAAAAAAAGAAACAAAAAAACATCAGACATTTGTATTTCGTTGTCTTTTCCTATCAGCTTTGTTTAACAGCATCAGCTGCTTTTTCCCTTCTTGTCCCATAATATATCAGATTTAATTGGATATTTTTCTAGGTGCGTAGCTGTCGGACTTGCATAGTCATAGTGGATGGTGTATGGCTTATTTCCAACCGTTGTTTCTGGTAAACATACTCCCAGGACTTGCTGCTACGTTCGATATTCAACATTAACGAAGATATTTATACATTTCATTGTGTCGCATTATATAATGGTCATCCCCCAGCTGAACTTTACAACTGGATGTAAGGTGTCTTACACTGTCTATTTCTGTTTGGCAGAACTTAGTGTGTTTGAGGTTGTTGGTTGGTTGCTTTTGTTTTACGGCATATCAACACTTTTCAGGTTATTTAATGCCGAATCCAGTTTTTTGAAGAAAAAGTTTTTAATAGAATATTTTTTTTTCAAGTCGGTTTCTATTTAACCCATAGTTGGGACCCTAACAGGTACTACCACTGCGAGTAAGAATGGACCTGGGAGCAATGGCAATTAAGGGGTGGCTCCACACTCCCCAAAGCCCGCAAGCTGGGGCCTCACCATCGGATATAGTTTAAGGTCATATCCAGGACCTAGTGTATTTGAGAGAGAGATAGAATTAGAGAAAAAGGGTTAGAGAAAGAGAGAGAGAGAGAGAGGGAGAGAGAGAGAGAGAGAGAGGGAGAGAATAGGTTATTTACGTGGAAGACTCAGATTGCTTGATGATGGAAGGACTTCCCCTTGTCAGTGATTCCTCAGCTTCTTTAACATAGCTCAATTTTCTATTAACTAATTATTTTCGTCAGCTTTTTACTTTCAAATGTCGTAGAATAGATTTTGGCTGAGTCGGCAGGAAATCCCAGGAGGAGAGAGTCATCACAATCGCCAGATTTTATCCTGCTATATCCTATTCGTTGCGACGCTATCCCTGTAAGAAAGCAGCTTGCAATTTAATACAGACTGTTATATAGCCGTTTATATAATGAGTGGATACGTAAATATTTATGTGCGCTTGTGATCGTCTCTAGTGTTTGTGATTGTATACTATATGTGAATACGTGTCTATACGCGTGATCATCTAGTCTGTATAATGTTCGCGGTGTGTGTGATTGTTTACACGTATAGATACAGTTAGTATGAATTGTAACAAGTACATATGTTACATTGAGAGGTGGATCTGCACCAAAACAGTCATATGTTGTATGTGGGTGAAAGATATTGTTCTTATAACGGGATCAGATAAAAACGTATAAATTGTATGTACTGTTGTTTAGCCAGGGGATATGACATCGACGTATAAACTGAGTCATGTTGTATCAGAGAGTTATCACACGGGTATATATTACAGTTCGTATTTACATAAAAGTATATTTTTTTTTTATAATAAGAATAATACATGCTTCATACCTTTCTTTCTTCAAGAGTTCTTCTATCTTCACTGCTGAGCTTCGTGATGAAACATGAAATGACCAACCATAACCAATTAAGACCTCTATTCTTCCTTCTTTTGTGAAACCACAGAACAACACTTTATATTTTTAAATTATAAATTTATTTCAGTTGTCTGAAATGATCTTTACAATGAGTCTGGATTACGTGTCTACATGCTTGTTCTTTACAGCCTCGCTTCCTATCTGGCTTGAAACACGTCTGTTCACTTCCGTGATCAAACTCAAACTCGGCTGACTAAACTTCCCGACCTCTTGACCTCAGTTCCGTTACGTCATCGACGTGCAACCTTTCCACGTATGCCTGGCCAAGGTTATTTTGTTTATATTTAACCTAGCTAATTTATGTAAACATCTTCAGCTAAAACACATTGCTACATTTTACTCTCTAAACAATAGATAACTTCTAATATAAACTATTGTAAGAATATCATTGAATAGATAGATAAATAGATAGATAGACAGATAGATTGATAATAATTAATTAAACTTTTTAACCATGTTAAAATCTAACACATAGAAGATACTGCCAATGCTGCTGCTGGAATAGGCATTGTCTCTAGCGTACTAGAAAACTTCTCCCCTATGCATTACATACATAGATAAAGTTCCCACGGAACATATAGCTATTTATAAACAGTGCCTTACGGGACGAATAAACATCTGCTTGGTAACAGACAAAGGGAGAACATACCTTTTTTGTAGTCACAACATATTGACGTATCATTCTGAACGCGCTCCTGGAAATGAAAACAATTTTCTGCTCCAAAACTCATGACAACCAAATTATATTATATTATTATTATTTATAAAATAAACATAATAATGTTTATTTTAATAGTTTTCGACTTGTTTTTTTTCCAGAATGCACGCCAATTCTGTTTCCAACTCTCAAACTCCAACCCTCAAACTAGAACTCTCTGCTGGAATTCTCTGCTAGAACTCTATGACTAGAACTAATCTAAAACTGATTTATTCTGTCAATATATAAAAATACTTTTTTTTTGTTAGTTGACTCTCTACAGTCACATAACGAGGTCAGTCTTTATTTCATTTATGGTTTCCATTTACTTGTCTTCCCACGAGGGCAGGGTTAGACACAAGGCCAATTTTTAATGTTGGAAAAATCCAGCTCCCCAAAAAGGGACACTCTGGATAGGAACAAAAATAAAAAAAATTGCCTCAGCCTAGAAGGATCTCGCTTCACTGGCCGAGGGCAGAAAAGTTTAAGTATAGTATAAGAACAGATATTGCACTGTGATTTTGTCCCGATACCAAAAATATGTCCATCTTATAGTTATTCTAAATTAACATCTGTTTTGCTAAAACATACATTGAAATCTTTATTATATAAACAAAAGCCTGCAACTTTTTATTGATTTAAATATCTATTCGATTTAAATATTCATGATATTAAATCTATTGAGAATCACAATCTAATTGCTTTATTTTCTAAGATTGCTTTTTTGTTATCGAAACATTTTCTCTGAATATTTCCTATTTCATAATATCTACATTTCTATAACAACAATAATCTCCTTGCTTAGGTGATTCGACGACGCCCGGAAGTTCCAAATATAATAAGACATGGAATGCAACAAAGTAAGCAGTCGAATGATAGTGTTATCTATAATAATATATTAATGTAAGTAAACAGATTTATCATTTATCACTCCTACTGTTATTTAAATCCACGCAAATTTATATTTCATGATATTTTGAATTACTGTATATAAATTACAAACGAAAGATAGTCATTTGTAAGCTTTATTTGCATAACTGTTTTTTTTTCAACAGCACATAATAAATTAATGTTTGGTACTATTCATTTGTAATTGTAGTGTTTTATTTTAACATACACCGACAAGTGCACATACACACATACATAGCTTATATGTTTATATGTAATTTAACTACTTGGTATAGTAATTATAATTACTATCCCAAGTAAATAATATAATATAATTATAATTACTATCCCAAATAATATAAATAAATAATAAAATAATATAATTTATTATTTATAATAATATAATTTAATAATATAAGTAAATAATATAATATAATTATGATTACTATATATATATATATATATATATATATACATAATATAATTATAATTACTATCCCAAATAATATAAGTAAATAATATAATATAATTATAACTACTATCCCAATTTAATAATATACGTAAATAATATAATATAATTATAATTACTATCCCAAATAATATAAGTAAATAATATAATATAATTATAATTACTATCCCAATTTAATAATATAAGTAAATAATATAATATAATTATAATTACTATATATATATATATATATATATATATATATATATATATATATATATATAATATAATTATAATTACTATCCCAAATAATATATATATATATATAATATAATTATAATTACTATCCCAAATAATATAAATAAATAATATAATATATTATAATTACTATACCAAATAATATAAATAAATAATATAATATATTATAATTACTATCCCAAATAATATAAATAAATAATATAATATATTATAATTACTATCCCAATTTAATAATATAAGTAAATAATATAATATAATTATAATTACTATATATATATATATATATATATATATATATATATATATATATATATATATATATATGCATATATGTATATAACCCGACCCCCCTCCACACACTTGATATAAATTCTCTTTTCATCATGAATTTTTTTCTCTCCAGAACAGAAAGAGAACTAAACTTCTCCTCTTTCGCATGTGATATGATCGTCTTCCTGTACATCCTCGCCTAGAAATCCTGAAGATGTCCCTTGAAATGGGCACGAAACGTTGATTTAATTTTGTTTTTACTCTTTTAGGTTTTTCCTTTTTATTCTCATATATATATATATATATATATATATATATATATATATATATATATATATATATATATATATAATATAATTATAATTACTATCCCAAATAATATAAATAAATAATATAATATATTATAATTACTATCCCAAATAATATAAATAAATAATATAATATATAATAATTACTATCTCAATTTAATAATATAAGTAAATAATATAATATAATTATAATTACTATACATATATATATATATATATATATATATATATATATATATATATATATATAATTATAATTACTATCCCAAATAATATAAATAAATAATATAATATAATTATAATTACTATCCCAATTTAATAATATAAGTAAATAATATAATAATATAATTTATTATTTGTAATAATATAATTTAATAATATAAGTAAATAATATAATATAATTATAATTACTATATATATATATATATATATACATATACATGTATATATATATACATGTATATATATATATATATAATATAATTATAATTACTATCCCAAATAATATAAGTTAATAATATAATGTAATTTTAATTACTATCTCAATTTAATAATATAAGTAAATAACATAATATAATTATAATTACTATATATATATATATATATATATATATATATATATATATAATTATAATTACTATCCCAAATAATATAAATAAATAATATAATATATTATAATTACTATCCCAAATAATATAAATAAATAATATATTATAATTACTATCCCAATTTAATAATATAAGTAAATAATATAATATAATTATAATTACTATATATATATATATATATATATATATATATGTATATATATATATATATATATATATATATATATATAATATATAATTATAATTACTATCCCAAATAAATAATATAAAGTTCGTACTTAGATCAATAGTACTATATTATATTATTAATACGATATTATAATTATCAAAACACTTGCTGCGAAGCTAACAACTTAAGCTCGGACTGCCTGAAGTCTGAAAAAAAAAAAAGAAAACACGTACAGTAAAAGAAAAAAACGACGGCTACTAACTACTACATCATTTGAGGGATTATTGGATTGTAAATGTGGATAAAACCAGCTTTATACTTTATATATTTTTGTTGTCAGTAAAAAAAAATATACTCGCTGTATTAATAAGAAACGTTCCATTCCTTGGATGTGAAACTTTTTAAAAATTGTTTTTTTCTGTGCGCTGATGAAGCCCAATATGTAGAAAGTATAAATTGTGAACTGTTTTATATGCCAAGGGGCTGAAATAATTGCACGCGAGATGTTACCAATAATAGAAAAACATTGTGTTTATTCCTTTTAACGTGGTATCTTTAAGAAAAATATATTTAATGGTGACATTAATAGTAATTAAATAATGTAATAGAACAAAAATAACACATACTAAAACCCTTAAAAATATTTGTTCAACAATTTTGAAAGGGCGTACTTTACATCGCTGGTATAGAAAGGTATTCCCGGCAATACTAGTTCTCTCTTTCTGTTATATAATCGTGTTATTATTATTAAAGATAAGTGTAATTGTCTTAAGAGTGTTCATGTGTGAGAAGAGATGGGAGATATAGAGACATTAATCATGTTGTTGAGATGTTAACATTGTTAGAGAAGAGATATAGAGACATTAACAGGTGTATATAAAGAGAGAGTGAGAGTTTATAAATGAGTGAGACTGCATATAAATACATTTTGAGAAAGGGTTTTCATATCTAGATAGACAGACCGATAATTGAAAGGTTTGCATTTATGCCGATGGATTGACAGGTTGGCATTTATGCTTTGACAGTTCGTATGAACGGGAGTGTTTGTATAACATCAATAGACACATTTACTTTCTAACACATATATTTTTAGATGATGAATTTCAAATAGTTTGTACACATAAATAGACAATACCTTTTTCATGTAATGATGGACACAGGAGACGGCAGTTGTAAAAACACATTGAAAATTTATTCTTTCCTGACCGGTTGGGGGCTTTGCGTCCAAGAATTCAAAGCTTCACATATTCAGTTTCAAAGTGACCGTCTCGCTTCCTAGACGTTCGAATTCCAAACTCCAGACTATCGTCTGTCGTTCTCAAACTCCCTCTCAGTTTCTCACTAACTTTTTCCAACTAACTAACTATCTAACTCTCATTTCCTATATTTACGACGTCACATTTTCCTTTTTTATTATTTTACGTCGTTCTTACTCGAATTCTAATAGCAAATATCCACTCTACTTAATTTTTCACATCACGTCTACATTTATCATATTGACCAAATCCTTACATACGTGCATCTCAATATTAGGAGTCAAAATTTAAACGCGCCAGAGAGACGGACAAAATCGCCGTCCAATGGATTGACAAAACCTTTTATGCATGACCACCTATAAAAAATGAAACACGTTTAGTTTTACTTCAAACTTATGCCAGATCGATCGATGTTGACGTAGTTAAAAAAAAATATTTTTTTAAATTGATAGCCTGTTTGAAATAGATAGATCTAAAACCGACAATCCATAAACCGGACAATTTGTTTGGTGGCCCGGAAGAATGTGCATTCAGAATGCGTTTTGAAGTATTTGACTGCTTCTAGCGTTGCAGTTCCACCTGATTGAAGATACCATGAAGATTTGATACGGTAGCGAAAAAGTTGATAATGCAAACAAGAATGGATCATTTGGACGTGGTGAATGAATTGCCAATCTGCAAAGGTAACCGACCACAAAAGAGAATAAAGGAAAAAGAAAGAAAAATAATAAAAGAATAGAAAAAGAAATCAAAGTCATAAGAGTAAAGGAAAATGAAAAAATAGAAAAAAAAACAAAAACAAATAAACATCGCGATAAACGCGGTGAATGAATTGCTGACCGACAAAAAAAAAGGAAAGAAAAAAATCAATAGAAAAAAATAGAAAAAAATCAATAGAAAAAAAATTAAAAGAAAAAATAGAAAAAGGAACTAAAACAAAGAGAATAAGAAAAATTAAATAAAAAAGAAAAAAAACCCGAACAAACAAGGAAGGCGGTGAATGAATTGCTGGTCACCAAAAACAGAAAGAAAACAAAAGAATAGAAAAATAGAAATATAATAGAAAAAGAAATAAAGCCACCGTGAGCGTGACGTCATGAAATTCGACGCAAATCCATAAATAGAGGGATTAAGATCGGAAAGAAAAAGGAAGAAAAAAGAGAAAAGAAAAAAGACACATGAGAAGTTACGCTCAACAAGCACGCGAAACTCTTTATTTTATCCCTTCGATTGAGAGTCAGTTATGTCTGATGCCGTGTAATGACAGCGAGCTGTGTTTAGTACCGTGTAATGACAGCTAGCTGTGTCTGGTGCCGTGTAATGACAGCTAGCCGACGTGGCGGTCAGAAAGAGAGAACGTACTAGTGTTAAATACACGTCGGCGACTAGCGTGGTAAAATAAGAAAGTAAATAAGTTTTTCTTTCACCTTGATAGTTTGTGCCGAAGTTTTCATTTAGAGAGAACAACAATGTTACACACGGAATCAGAAAAAAGATAAAAGTTAAATGAAAGAAAAATAATAAAAAAAAAAAAAAGAATTACATAAAAAGTCAAAGAAAGATATTATAGTATTGTTAGCCGATGGACTGATTGCTGCTTGTGTAAAGAAAAGAAAAAGAGAAGTAAAAATGGAAAAAGTAAAGAAAATTAAAAAGAAAGTCTAACCAAATAAAAACATGAAAAAGAAAAAAAAATGAAAAGAGAAAAATAACACGACTAGTTTTGTTTTTATTTTCAAAAGAGGTATATTATGGAAAAGAGGAGATAATAAAACATTTAATGGTTTTTAGATATTATTTTATTAAAGAAATTTATCTTTATAAGGCTTTCGATAGGATATGGCATAAAGGTCTACTTCACAAGATCTCCAGCTATGTATGGCTGGAAATGTCTTCAATTATTAAATCATTTCTCTCAGATAGGTTCATAAGAGTAGTGGTTGATGGGCAGAAATAAGAAGCTAATAGTATTAATGCTAGAGTCCCTCAGGGGTCCATCCTGGATCCAACTCTCTTCCTAATCTACATCAATGATCTCCCAAATCACATCCTAAGATCATTTGTAGACATTTATGCTGATGACACTACCATCTATGGCAGCACATCAAAGTAAACGACCAAGTTCTCTCTGATTCTTTCTCCTCTGATCTTGAGCATGTGGTACAATGGGGGAAAGTGGCTGGTTACTTTTAATGCATCTAAAAACAAGCTTCTGTCCTTACATAACCAACGTTCTGATCTCCATCTAGCATCAATTAAAATGAACGGCTCTCGTCTTGGGGAGGTTCCATGCTTTGACAAGCTTCTGGGCTTGACCTTTACTCCTGATCTGAAATGGAATATGTACATCAAATCCATTGCCAAGGTCGCTGGAGAAAAGGTAGGATCCTTCTATCGATCCAGTAGATATCTACCTGCTGACGTAATTCTCTACCTATACAAGAACCAGGTACGCCTAAGGATGGAGTTCTGTTGCCACATCTGGGCAGGAGCTGCAAGAAGCAGCTTATCCTGTCTTGACAGAGTTCAAGATAGATTTCGTTGTCTTGTGGGGGGATGCCCTTTACTCTTCCCTGCAACCTCTTTCTCGCCTCTTTCTGATAGAAGAGACGTCTCTGCTTTATCGTTATTTTCATGGAAAGTGCTTCTCTGAGCTCTAATTTATGGTCCCCAGTCGCCAAACGTTCATGAGAGACACTCGTCTACCTGAAAACACTATCAATAATTCCCCCATTCTTTATCTATGCCTAAACGTAAACGTAGAGTCCATGAACAAATCTTCTTTCTTAGAATTACATGTGAAACTCTTTTCCATTTGTCTACTTTCCAACTGACTATAATATGATCGGCTTCAAGTCCAATGTAAACAAGTTCTTGATGAGCCGTTCCTCTTAAGTAATCCAGTTTACCAAATTTACACTTCTAACTATTACTACGATATTGTTATGATATTGTTATGGTATTGTCATGATAGTGTTATAATATTGTTATGATATTGTTATGGTATTGTTATGATATTGTTATAATATTGTTATGGTATTGTTATAATATTGTTATAATATTGTTATGGTATTGTTATGATATTTTTATGATATTGTTATAATATTGTTATGGTATTGTTATAATATTGTTATAATATTGTTATGATATTGTTATGATATTGTCCCTTTGACTACTGTTTACTCCTTAACCCTTATCCTCGAGTGGACTCTTGATAAATGGTGACTCATTTGAAAAAAATATTTTTTTCAAAACAAAAGCATGATTTAACGTTTTCAAATAAAGGTTTTAAAAAAGAAAAAAAAACAACAACTGCAAATATTTTAAAATATTCTAATTTGACAGTCGTATTAAGTATCTAAATAATTAAAAAATAATAATAAAAATTCCACCCATTTAATCTCTATCGCTACAATTATAGAAAAGTCACTTTGTGTGTGTGAGTTCCTCATAGGTTCCGAAACTGCTGAGCCTATCTTTTGCAATTTTCACACAAAGGTAATTTATATGTCTGGCAGTGTTCTTAGATATGTTTTGTATAGAAATTAATCCGATAAGTATCGAAAAATCCGACTTTATAAATAGTCTTTCTTATAGATAAAATAGAATTTTTACGGGGGAATATTTTATGTTATACCGGCCAAGGAAGATAATTCTAAGTAAATCAAGGGAGATTCAATTTTCAACAAATCATTTATTCTGAAAAAAAAACAACAAACAAACAAAAAACAAACAAACAAAAAAACAAGAACAAAATAAAACCAGAGTTATTGTCATCTGGAGGTATGACTTAGTGGTAGAGGATTCAACTACATATTGAATGGTCTCCAGTTCAAGCCTAGGTTTACTCACCATTTCATTTTATTTTTTTAATGAGTTCAATTTAAGATAAAAGAATAGATGCCATTTAAAATCGCTGCAAATCATAATCGATAAACATTAATCAGAAGAGACTTTTCCAGAGCATTCATTGTTAAGTCCAAAGATCAGCTGACATGATATTGTAAACAAACACAGACGAAATTTGATGGACAACATTATCATTATTATTATTATTATTATTATTTTTTTTTTGCATATTAGTCAACCGTAAAATTATTCCTCGTAATATATAATATTCAATAGATGATTAATATTATATTAATACATACGCAATCTGCATAAATTAAAATATTATGTTTAAGCGTATTGTATGACCAGGCAATGCCGGGCGTACAGTTAGTAATATTCTAAACATAATGTTATATTTTATTTGCGCATTTAAAAATGATATATACTAGAAGGAAGGCGCACTCGACTCTTCCTAGTCTTAAATATGATATTTTAATTTGTCCAGATTTCGTATATATAATTATTAAGTCGTGATTTCAAAATTAAAAAAAAACAAGTATTTGGGTGCAATCAGCTAGAATCGAAACCGAAAACAAAACTGTAGTATTCAAAGCTGGTGACGTTACTGTACCAATGTAATACGCATATGAAGTGGTTAAAAATTAATAATTAAAAATAAACTAAAATGAATGTACAAAATGTTTAAAGATTTTTTCAATTTTGATCCATTTTTACCCCTTAAAAATTATTTTAATCGGCTAAAGATCCATAAAAGAACGGTCCATAAAAAATCAAATAATTTTAGCCCCTCCCCCCACCCCTAGCGACGCTCTGCGACTTTTAGTTTTGGAGGAGATAGAGTTTGAAAATATGAAGATAGACAGACAGACATATATCCTTTTATATATTAGACTAGCGGGGGTACCTGGCGTTGCCCAGGTGTGGTGAGGTGTGTGTGTGTGTGTGTGGGGATAAATCAAAACAAAATGGAAAATATTTTCAATATTTGTCGTCCGAAGAGCTGAGCTTCAAAACGATACCGATTTCGTGAAAATCCGTCGCCTCTGTGGAAAGTTTTAGGCAGACATACAAACATACATAATGCATAGATACATTTAAACAGATTTTTTTGCCCTTTATATTGTAAATTATAAACTAGCGGGGGGTACCCGGCGTTGCCCGCGTGTTTGGAGGTGTGTGTGCTCGGGCGGGAGTGGGGGTGTTAATCAAAACATAAGAATAAGCGAAGTAAATATAAAAAAAAAACAAAAAAAAAACGTAAGGCAAACGAACGATGTTAAATGTAAAACTCGGACAAAACAAAAAAGAAAACAGAAAAACGAACGTTAAAACTTCTTTAAAATGTCTGAAAAGTCCCCCCCCCCAAAAAAAACACGTGAAAAATGGTTTCGGGGTGTACCCGTCGTTTTTTGTGTGTGTGTGTGGTCGAGCGGGTGTGGGGGGTTTTAATGAAAATCTAAGAATAAGCGAAGCAAAAAAAAAAAAAAAATAAATAATAAATAAGCGAAGCAAAAAGAAAAAAAAAAATAACGTAAGGCAAACGCGAAACAGAAAAACGAACGTTACGTGAAAAATGGCTTAAATAACCCTGTTTCAATATTAAAAATCAATATTAAAATTTAAAAAATAGAAAAAAAAAAGACATTTTATACCACGACTCGAACCCAAAACCTTTAGATAATGAGGCCGCACTCTAACAACTGAGCTAAGACGACGTCCATGAAATTAGGTCGTTTTTTAAATCTTTAAACTAAATCAGGTTCCGACGTTATTTGCGCATGCGTAGAACCGAACTCGTCATGAAAGGACGGTATTTTCTGACCCCCCCTCTAGAAACCTGCTGATTTCAGGGTGAAGAAATTAATGTTTTTGGCCAATTTTTCGATATTTATCGGGCGAAGGTTGGAAGTTTAAAATGATATCGATCTGGCAAAAATCCGTGCCCCGTGTGGAAAGTTTTTGCGAGACATACAAACACACATACATACAAACAAACATACATACATACATACACACATTTTCGCTTATATATATATAGATTAAATTAAAAAATAATAATTTGAAATATTATTGTTTTTTATTTGAATTAATCCAATAAATGTTTCTGTAATATTTTCTCTTGTGTTACTTCGTCTTTACTGAACTTGTTTCAAATTGCCATAAAATTTGGGTTTGTAAAATTATCAACATTTGGATTGTCTCCCTTTTTCCTTTTAATGCTTATCAAAACATTGCCAGCTGATGTCTATAAGAAAATCTGTTGCGTAATTGAAAAAACAATGGACAATTTAGTTGGTGTAATGGATCTGCTCTAAAAGATTTTAAGAACTTTCTAAAGTATCCATTATAAAATGTTTAGAGAATCCTGTTTGATGCAGGTAATTTTATTCATTTGAAATTGGATCATTTTAAATGATTCATATACAAAATAGATTCTTAAATATTTCAAATTTAAGAACTTCAAGCATAAGCTCCTTTACTAAAAAATAAATGGAGTCGACATTAAAACCAAAAAATAGATTGTGTTCTAACTATTTTTTTTTCCTCAAGATTTAGGTTCAAAACTTGATGACACTAAAAATAAAATTATTTAGTCATGAGAGCATGTTACCTCATGAATTAAGTGCTCCACTTAAAATTTCATGCTGATTTCAGTTTGACAAAATACACCTGAAGGTCAACAGTTATATAAACCAAAAGCTAAAAAAAAATACTTAAAATGAGAACAGTATAATCAATCTTCATCTCAAATTTTTAAACTGTTTTGTTTTCAAACATGTTAAATAGATTAAAAATTGTCAATTTTATAAATGTGCACATGCATGCACAATATCTTTACATAAAATAACTAGACTGTTTTCAGGTTTTCATTATCTCCAAAAAACATTTCTGAAAAATTGAATTGCTTTGCCTTTATAATTATAGGTTCCAGAGGACCTACACCACCGCCACCAAGTCGCAAGTCTCCAACCTCTGACCAAGGGACTCAAATGAATGCTGATGATGGCAAAGGATATTCTAACAAAGGACATCAGCAGCAGCTGTCGCCGGTTGATCGTCGTGATCAACGCAAAAATCAGAGGGATCAGCAGGGGAACCGTACCACAACTTTCACTCGTGGAAGAGGTGGCGGCGGCAGAGGAGGCAAGTATTTAATGTTGAAATTAGTGTGTGTTTTTTTTTTTAGTGGTATAATGAAATATATTGAATTTTAAAATTAAATCTTTAATACTTATCAAAACCTTGTCAGCTGATGTCAATATCAAATGCTATATTTAATATCTTGCACCCCAAAATACTTCCGGTTTGTTAAAGTGTACTAATGCCAAATTTTCTTTACAGCCCTCTCTTTAGCTATAGAAACTGTCAACTGTTAATTGTCAATCATTGTTGAACTCCTCATTAGTGAAGAAGCTTTTATTACAACACAAACACACACACACACAAATAAAATATGGTTACTTTTGGAGATAAGACAATTTTAATAAAATATAGATTGCTTTTTATTTTTTAATAAAAATTGATTATTTCGTAAACCATCGTAATTTGAAAGTAATTTGGAAGCCTTTTAATCTGGCTTTAGAATTTTTAGCAATGAATTAAGATTGAACGTTTGAGAAGCTATTCACAACTTTTCATTTTATAAAACGAAATTAGAAGACTACTACCTTAATAAAATTATTTTTATAAAAAATTGGTTCAATTAATAATTTCATAACCAAACAATATCGTAATTATGGAATTGAACTTTTAAAATCCTATGAAATAATTTAGTAAAAAAACAAACAAAACAGAACAGAACAGAAACACGCACATGACATAGGAACGAAAGGCATAACAAAAATTAAAATGAATCACTCCTGGACAACTTCAGGTACATTCAGCTATTTTTGCATCTGTTGTCTTAATCTATAATATAAATCTCACCTGTCTGTTTAAATGTATGTATGTATGTATGTATGTATGTATGTCTTGCAAAACTTTCGACAGAGGTGACGGATTTTCACGAGATCGATATAACTTTTAAGCTTGACTCTTCAGACGACAAATACCGAAAAATTAGTCCAAAATATTAATTCCTCCACCCTTAACTGAACACTTTTCTACGGGGAGGGGTCACTTTTTTCCCCGATATTTTCGAAAGTCATCGTCTCTTTTCCATTGTCTAGTTTTAATTTAAACCTACATCACTTCGGGTTCGGAGTCACTTTTTTTTTTCACTTTCTTTTCCTCCTTTTCGGTACAGGTTCGAGCCTGCCTGCCTACTACCATTTTTTTTTTCTTTTGCTCAACCAACACCTTTACACACACTTCCACTTTATTTTCCGCCTTGTGCCACGGGTTCGAACCTGCCTGTCTACTACAACTTTATTTTTGCTCAACACACACCTACAAACATCCAAGCAACGCCGGGCAACGCCGGGTAACGACGGGTACCCAGGCTAGTTCGGGATAAGTGTGAAAATCTTATTGGCATCCCCGTCAATTATATACAATTTATTTATCAGAATCAGCAATAACATGTTCCCCTCGGTCGCATAGTTTTGCAAGTATTTATAAGAAAGAGAATGCATTAAAGAATAGTTTCATGGCAATAAAAATCATAGGAGGAAATAATGTCTGGGATGATGGACTCATGACAACAGACAAGCTTCTACACTAAGAAAAGATACTACACTAAGAATAGTGCTCCCAAAGCTTCAACCGGAACTTATAAAGCTGTTTGAGCTGTATGTTCTTTAGCATGATAAAGAATGTTCTTTTGGGTAGTCTTGTAGAATGATAAAGTTCGTGTGGGTACCGCACGTGGAAATAAATGGTAGTTTGAAGAGAGCCATAGCTAGCTCGTTGTACTCACGTTCAGTCTGGGGCTGAAGCTCCAGGCGATGTGTGCTTCTGGGCAAAGCAACGAGAAAGAGAATGGTTTCAGATTTCACTTTTTATATACTCTGTCACGTGATAGAGAGCTGGCTTGTGATTGGACAAACCAGGGAGAAACTTGATTTCAAATCTCGTTGAGAGAAGTAGTTCAGCCTGTTTGTAGCAAGTTCGTTTGCTACAAAACATTGCCTTAAGGAGAAAACTTCATCACTTGCCTCATATTTAAAAATTTCGGAGATCAGTCATTTCCCTCTCAGTACAGACCAATCAGTATCCTGTGTGTCATGAGTAAATAACCTACTCAGTGACATGCAATATGGTTTCCTTTCTGCTATATCTACAGCTGATTTGCTAACTGTAATATCACAGAGAATTGTGACTCTCTCGATGAAGGCTTTGTATCTAGAGCAATAGCTCTTGACATATAAAAGAATATTGATAAGGCAAGATATAAAGATCTACTTCCCAATATTGCCAGGCATGGAATAGACGGAAATGTCCTATCAATTATTAAATTCTTTCTCTGTGATAGGCTTATAAGAGTAGTCGTCGATGAGCAAAAATCAGAAGTTCATAGTATCAATGCTGGTGTCCCTCAGGATTCCTTCCTGAGGGACACCATATATCTTTCTGATCTTCATCAATGATCTTCCAAATTACATTTTTAGATCATTCGTAGACATTTATGCAAACCATACCACAATCTATGGTAATACTTCAAATGCTGACAATGACCAAGACCTTACTGATCAAGACTCTTCTGATCTTGAGCACATGGCGTAATGGAGGAAAAAGTAGCTAGTTAATTTTGATGCAACCAAAACCAAGCTTCTCTCTTTTCATCACAATCGCTCTGACCTCATCAAAGCCTAATTAAAATGAATGGCTCTCATCTTAGGAAAGCACTATGCCTTGACAAGCTTCCAGGTCTGATTTGAAAGCTCCTGATTTGAAAATTGAACACATGCATCAAATCTGTTGCCAAGATCGCTGGAAAAATGGTTGGATCATTTTACTGCTCCAGTCGATATTTCACTGCCAATGCAATTTTCTATTAAAATGGAGTACTGTTGCTACATGTGGATAGGAGCTGCTCGGCACGCCCTTTCCTCCCTTGATAGAGTTCAAAACCAGCTTCAAAACCTTTTCTATTCCATGCAACTTCTTTCCTACAGAAGAGTCATTACGAGTCTCTGCTTTATCGTTATTTTCATGGCAAGTGCTCTTCTAGGCTCTAATCCATACTCTCCCCATGCAAAACTTTCACAAAAACACCCGACTAGCTACAACCCCTATCAACAATTCCCCCCACTCCATCTGTGTCTGAATTTAAACGCAGATTCCACGAACTAAGCTTATGTTCTAGAACTGTATACCTGTGGGACAGTATTCTGCTCGCCTGCTTTCTGACCGATTACAGTATGGTAGCTTTCAAGTCCAATGTAAACAAGTTCTTGTCTAACCGTCCCCTTAAATAATCAAATTCTACACAACTTACACCACTAATGATTACGACACTACCAACTTGCATTCATTAACCCTTATCTTCTAGTGGCCTCAGGACCTTGATAAGTGGTGTCTCTTTTGTAACAAAAAAGCAGATTCCTACTCCCGAAAACAAAACAAGGTAATCTCTAGGAGAATGGTATCATAATCACAGAACAGACACTATAGTACCCCCCGCCTCGAACTGGAAATTAAAGCTAGTATGTTAGTCTGAAATCGTACAGTAAACTTAATAGGACATGAAAAGATAGTACGCTGCAAGGAAGGTGGACTCTCTCTATCGTGCTAGAAAACTACTAACACCCGAAAGTATCTTGTACCTCTATAAGGCCACCATTCGCCCATGTATGGAGTATTACTGTCATATTTGGGCTGGTGCATCTGCTACTAGTCTCTCACTCCTTGACAAGGTTCAAAAGAGAGTTGCAAATCTGATAGGCCCTGAAGTGGTATCTAAGCTTCAGCCTCTGTCCCATCGACGAAACGACGAAACGTTGCATCCCTCTGCCTGTTCTACAAGTATTTTAATGATGAATGTTCTGACGAACTGCAAGCACTTGTGCCACCACGACGTGAACACCCTCGACAAACCCGAAGGGCTGCTAAATCCCACCCCCACACTGTAGAGATCCCTAGATGTAAAAGATCTTTCTACTCTAGTAGTTTCTTCCCCAGAACCGCCAGACTTTGGAATTCCATTCCAGGTCCCTACTTCCCCAACTGTACTAACGTGCAAAAGTTCAAGTGCAACGTGAACTGACATCTTGCTGCCCAAATCCCTACATAGTACCTCAGTAGTTGTTGCCCCTGATAGTAGCCCCCTACACCAAAGTGGCAATGTGCCTTGTTTGGGGTGAACATGTAATAAAAAAATAAAAATAAATAAACAATGGTAAATGTAGTCAAGTAATAGTATAGTGTCGGCTTCAGACAGACTTGCAGATACCAAATCCCCTTTAATAGTAAAAATAAATAGTACAATTAATGGAAGTAATACTAGTTTCAGTTTCAAACAGGTAAATATCACATTTCCATTAAAAATAGAAGTACAATCTATATATCGATAAAAGTGAGAATGCGTGGGGACACTTCTTAACCTATATACTCAACAGATATACAGGCTTTAAATTTGGTATATCGTGTATTCAGACAAGTGGAAAATTTTTTAATCGGTTTTCATTTGAAAAAAGGGCTGCTAAGGGGTCAACATTGAAAAATTGGCACGCGAAGGTGATTGGATTTTTATCTGCTTTCAACAGTTTCACGAATGTGAATGCGCGGTCATGAACCATGATAGTTTCTTCATGCTAAGTATAAGTTAATTTGAAAACATATTTTAAAGATCATGTCAGGTTAGTCTAATGGTTATCGTACGTAGGTTTTTGTCTCAATATCAGCTCGAGAATATATTTGTACTTACAAGAAGTTTACTTTTGTTTATTTATTTGCGGACTATTTTTCACATCTTCATAGTTGTTTCCCAACGTTTCGGTCAACTATTCTTCTGACCTTCGTCAGGAGGTAAACCATAATGGGATAAGAATGCTGAGTTTCTTAACTGCATCCTCAGCAATTGCTGCCTTTCATAGTTGTTGTCACTACGTTTTGGCCAACTAAGCCTCTGTCCGGCTTTGGGTAGGATTGAAACCGCTATCTTCAGACAATTCTTACCTAGAACCGTAGAGATAAATCTTTTCTACCCAGTGTACCAAGGGCGATCAAGGTTGGATATTTTGGTCTTATATATGCATGTTTTTCGTTCTTATCTTATCTTCCATCATCGAGTCCGAACCGAATGTATAAATTGCTCATCTCAAAAGGATACCAATAATAAAAAATAAAGAAGTGAAGTGTTTAGAAAAAAACATAATACTCGCACATCTCAGTTTCCTTCGTTTTTAGTCGTGTGCAAACGACTATAAGTCACTCCGTCGGTCCATTCGTCTGTCAGTCGGTCGGTCTGTCGGTAACACTTTTGTGCTTGGCCTTTTTAGTTAAGATCAAAGGTCTGTTGTTAATACATGCTGGTCTTTACTTTTTTGGGCCTTTTGGCCAAGATCAAGGTGTAGTATCTGTTCCGGCAGATGCTGCACTTAAGATAATTTGTACCAGTCAATGGAGGGGAAACCCTCTATACTGGGAACCGCCTGGGTAATACCTAGGAGGTCCACCCTCCCAGGCCTTGCCACCGGGCTTTCCGGTGGGGCAAGTTTATTGCTTGCTGCCTGAGGCGCCCCGACCGGGGAATGCCGACGGGGTTACTCAGGCAATTTTTAAAATTGCAGGAGTGCCCCTCCTTTAGGGGAGCCTGCGGGGTTCCCACTTTCCGGCCTTGTGCCACATAATGCTGATGTGGGCAGCATTTAAATAAAAACCCTCTATACTGGGACAATTATTATTTTTGGTAACCAGAGTGCCCCCTTTTTGCCTACTTTTAGGGGAGCTGGTTTTTACCTCACATTAAAAACGGCCTTGTGCCTAATTTGCTCAGTGGGGGAGCAAATAAACACCATCTGTTCTTACTACATGTTGTACTTATGTTTGTAACTTTGTGATATAAAGTGGGAGATCACTTTTATGCATTAATTTAATGTAAAATGATCACCCCCTTCACAACCAGTCAGTCTTAAAGCCATTCAAGTCATTCTCCAGATCATTCAAGTTGTTTTTGAAGGATTCCAGTTATTTTTTAAGTATTCAAGTCATTCTTAAGGTCATTCAATTCATCGTTAAGTTCATTAAAGTCATTCTAAGTCATTTACTTTTTATTTAAGTCATTTCAGCCCATTTTTCGGTCATTTTAGTTTATCTTTAAGAATTTCATGTCAATCCTACATTCACGCATTCATTCATTACACGAGAGCATGCGACTAATGGCTATCTGCCTTGTTAAAGGAGATTTAACGTCATATTTAATGCCTACAGTATTTCCATTCATAATAAATAAGAATTCTGCATTAATTTAGATATAATATTTGTGTATATTACACCAGGGTGACGCTCGGCGGCCTGCTAGCAGTACAATAAATGGAAGCAGAAGCATAGTTTCAGCTTCTGACAAATAAATATGAAGTTTCTATTAATCGTAGATGAAATAGACATGAACAATTTTTCAGTAATAAATAATAGACGCACAATACCAAGTAGTCCAACTAGACAATTAAATAACTTTTCTACTTTTTGACTGCTCATGCTCTGACAAACTACAAGCCCTTGTATTTCCTCGACGTACATACTCCTAACAAACCTGACAAGCAGCAAAGTTCCACCCCTACACAGTAGAAATCACTAGATGTAAGAAAGCCTTCTACTTTAATAATTTCTTCCCTAGAACTGCTAGACTTTGGAATTCCCTTCCAGGTTCCTGCTTCCCTAACTGTACTGACATGCAGAAGTCAAAGTGTAATGTGAACAGACATGTTGCTGCTCAACTCCCTATATAGTATCCATGCAACTTATGTCCTTGATAATAGCCCTCTACACTGTGCCCTGTTCTGGTTGAATTTGTAATAAAAACATTATGAGTACAGTCTAAGTTTCTTTCACAAAAGCCTTAGAAATACACAAGAAAAAAGGGTGTCATCGATAAATCCATTTTGAAAAACCCAGCCCATTGTCCTTACAGCATTTTTAATCTCCCACCTCCGATTCATCGTTTATAGGCGCTAAATAACCCCTTTTCCAGGTCATAGTTGTTTCCTTATTTTTGGTCAACAGCCATCGATTTGTGGGTGTCATCAATCCGACACTCTGAAGGTGTTTGGATTGCCCCAAGACTTTCACTTCTTTTAGATTCGTCATCGGGATTAATGTCGACTTGTTTTATTCGGTCAAACAAAGGATTTTCTTGCACACAAAAGAACGTCCTTTATTTGCATCAAGGCATTATTTTCCATTGAAAAGCTGATAACGAGTTGCTATGGGCTGCAGAAGCAATTGAAGGGGCATCAGTAAAAATTGATGTTAGTTTGTGGACTGCATAGCAAAGTTAGGTGCTGGCTGTGTAAATTGTATAAGGTTTGAAATGAAAATTCTACGTTAGTTGAACAAATGCAATTTTACATTAGAAGTGATATGTTAGGTTAATGCATGTTTATAGTTAATTTTTGCAAAATGTGTGATATCACTTTTGTGTTATTTTACTTCAATCGAAATTTTCAGAAATCAAGGAACCCTTTCTTGGGGCTAATTCCTGGATACATAAATATTTGAATGTTCTATTAAAGTCTTCCTTTACAAGGGGCGTACATGAGTAATGCCCCTGACCCACTTCCAGTTGGCTGATCTAGCTGGAAGTTTGCATGTGCAATGATTTATATCTCTACGGGTTATGTGGCAAATTACAGCTCTGAACTAATTGTGGTTTCTGTTTTACAGGTGTTTGAACTGAGTCAGGTGTGAAATGGAGCCTGTTGAATGTCAAGCAGTGATCCGGTTTTTGTATTTGAAAGGACGCACATCACAGGAGACTTTTGATGAAATGAAAGAAACTTATGGTGATAATGCCCAATCATATAACCTTGTAAAACGCTGGCATCGTGAATTCAAACATGGCCGGAAGTCTGTGGAAACAGCTCCCAGACCTGGTCGCCCCCCTTCTGCCATTGATGAGGCATCTGTCCGTCAAGTTGAGGCTGCCATTTTGGAAGATTGCCGCATTACTATTCGCCAAATAGCCGAAGATATCAAGATTAGTACAGGGTCTGTGGAAACTATAATTCATGACCATTTGCATATGTATAAGGTGTCTGCCAGATGGATTCCCAGGTTGCTCACACCATTCCAGAAGCGAGAACGCATCGAGTTTTTCAAAAGACTGATTACACAGGATGAAACCTGGTTCCATTACTATGATCGAGAGACCAAAGCCTAATCAATGCAGTGGAAGTATTTGGACTCACCACCTCCAAAGAAAGCAAGGGTGCAGCCCTCCGCTGGTAAGGTCATGCTCACAGTCTTCTGGGACCAGGACAGAGTAGTGATGACAGATTTTCTGGCAAAGGGTACCACAATTACAGGAGCCTATTATGCTTCACTTTTGAGGAAATTAAGGAAAGCTATCAAAATCAAGAGGTGGGGCAAGATCAGCAAAGGTACCCTCCTCCTGCAGGACAACGCCCCGGTTCACAACTCGCATGTCGCCAGATCAGAAGCATGGGCGTGGTTATGAAATCCTATACCATCCTCCCTACTCTTCTGACCTTGCACCCTCTGACTTTCACCTCTTACCAGCCATGAAGTTGTTTTTGAAAGGAAAGCATTTCCCAGATGATGCAGCCTTGATTTCTGAAGTTGCGTCATGGTTGGAGGACCAATCTGGGGTGTTCTACAAAAACAGTCTCCAGAGCTGCATCAAACGATGGGAGAAATGCATAACTCTGGGTGTTTCCTATGTAGAGAAAGACTAATAACTGTGCCAAGTTTCGTTGCGCTACTGCTATGGGAAGTGGGTCAGGGGCATTACTTATTGCACGCCCCTTATACATCTAAAGTATTGAGTTAATACAGAATAGTTTACCAATTAACTGTTTATCCTTCAAACACTACCATGTTTGAATATTTGGTTAAATGGTAGTTTTAGTCATTTAAAGCTTCACCGTTCACTCATTTTTCGACCAGATTTCCAAAAATTATTACAGTTTATAAATCACCTTCTCAGCGATATTGTGAAAAAAATTTCAATTTTCGTTCAGTAAAACAAAAGTTATGATGAATTTACTGGTGTTCAAAATCGTAAAAAAATATATGAGCGAAGTTTTTTATGAATGGTTTCCATAGCAACAACGTCGCTTCAACGATTACTGTTTCTACCAATTCACCGCTCTCGCGAAAAGAGAAGTGACAATTGAAACAGAGAGAATGAAAGAATGAAAGGGAGATAATTGGGGGATTTTATTCAAAGCAAACGAGTGTCGTACATTGTTATTACATTTGTGTACGTTATGTTTATGGGGACATTAAATAAGATTGAAATTAAACAAAGAACAACTGAATTTACTGGAAGCCTGGAAAATCAGGAAATCTACAACAGTTTAGTAAATAATGGGCAGTCAACAATTCCCCCACTAACCAACAATCACGAGGTTGTTTGCTCAGCAACCGACAAGGCTAACATTCTTGCCAGTCGGTTTGCCTCAAGCTCCACACTGAACCCTCTCAACCATCCACTACCTGACTTTCCTCTGCGGACAGACACCACGTTAGACGATCTGGAAATCACCCATGGTCAGGTGCATATTTTAGAAATTCCAATCAACAAATCTTTGTAAAATTTTAACTGTCTTTTCAAGTGCATTTTTTAAAATCTCTTTTGCCTTT
Organism: Euprymna scolopes; assembly: GCF_053919585.1. Taxonomy (NCBI): domain Eukaryota; kingdom Metazoa; phylum Mollusca; class Cephalopoda; order Sepiida; family Sepiolidae; genus Euprymna; species Euprymna scolopes. The sequence continues at coordinate 20,352,647 of NC_136526.1, read as the reverse complement.
AATTCACCGGGTATTTTAGCCAAGTTGATTTTAAAGTTCTTTTTCATGATCAGTCTAAGTGTGAATGCGCGCGCGCGTGTGTGTGTCATACATATATTTCGACATACCTTTCTTCTGCGTCGTTGGTCCTCTGTCTTTTGGTCCACCTGAGAACTTCATCTGTTCTTTGATGGAAGCTGGAACCTGTTGGGCGAAAGCATTTCAAACTCCAAGACGATGATTGATTTTATATAGTTTTTTTTCCACTTCCCAGGTGTTGTTTGCAGAAGAAATGGAAAGTGAATATCTCTGGCCTTTGGGGTTTTCAGTCGCCATTTTGAGCCACGTCAGCTCCCTATCTGCTCTGCTTGATGTCCGAATTCCAATTTCAACTCTATGTACTGCTAACTAGAACACATGTCAGACAGACACGTCCTTCCAGTCAACTATTTTAGAGCTTCTGCTGCAACGTGTCCAGTTTACAGTTTTGACAACTTTATCAAAATATAATTCCATATATCTTGTTTACTTCCAATTATCCAAGATAGATAGATAGATAGATAGATAGATAGATAGATAGATAGATAGATGGATAGATAGACATAGATATATAGATAAACACATATATAAATAGATACACCGATAATTAGATAATTTACTTTTCTGCTCGCCAACTATACAACAAATTTGGTTATTCTCAAAACGCAGTGAGAACGAAAAAGACATATCCTTGATCAGTCAATATGAAATAAAGAAAAGATTAACTGAAGAAGATGGTTGCAAGACCATTGCGATTTTACGAAGCTGTAAATATTTTAGTTTTAGCAAAACATATAAAGTGAGGACAGTTGCCACTCAAAAACTCTTTCCTTCTTTGACAGAGTACAATAAGTACCTCCAACGCACGCTACAGATTTAATCCTTCTACATGTAACACGATGTAACTGTAATTTAATTTAATATCATCATCATAAATTTTTAAAAGAAGAAGCTTCAGACAAACTGCTAATATTTTAATTTTTTTTACAGCATACGAAAATCGGTTTTACTAAATATGTACGATCAAAATTATTCCCAATCATTGTACGACTGACTGCTTCTGCTGTTTGTCATATAGAAACAACGTGTGAAGGTGCTTGAATCAGCAGGAGCCAAATCAGACAACTTAGTCGTGCCGGATTTTGATCGTACATAAGGAGGTTTACTAAAATTGTACGACTAAATTGTACAATTATTTGCTCCTGCTGCTGTTTTGCTGTTACAGCAACTTTTACACGGATGAGCTACTGGGTTCGTCAATGAAAAAATATCTTTCATTATTAAAATACACAATACAACGAATTTTCTTGGTTCGCTTGCATCTTCGCAGTTGGCTTAAAAGTCAACACCAAAGTGTACCTGGATGTGTTGAAGGGTGTGGTGATCTGATGCAATGGGTGTGGCAGCAGGAATCGGCACCGACCCATAAGTCGAAATAGACCCAAGCTTGGCTTCAGAAGGAGTGCTATGACCTTGTACCCTTCTCTCCCTGCTCCCTCCTTCTCCGACTTGAACCCGCTGGACTACTTCGTTTGATCATACGTCGAGCACATCATCAACATCACCTCCCACAACACTAAAGCCAGCCTGATCGCTGCAATCAGATGAGTATTCGCCGGCTGGCGCTCATGGAAAAGTCATGCTCCCAGTTCCGGACGAGTATCGAAGTAGTGATTGAGGCTGAAGGCAGCTACATTGAATAGATGTCAGCTCTCCAACATAATCAAATTACCTGAATTGATTTTTTAAATAAAAGTTTAAAAATAAAGTTGTAGTGTTGCTTTCTTTATGGGGTACAAATCTATCGTTCCACCCTGCGTGTATATATATATATATATATATATATATATATATATATATATATATTGTATGTCAGGTCATGTCATATGCTACTGGTACCATGTAACCCAGTACTACCTGCCTCATGGTCAGGTCACCGGCAACTAAACTGGTTCCCCCACCAGACTTGTTTGATGAGGAGGGCGGCTAGTCTCCCTGAAGGATTAAAAACAAGACCTTCCAAAGGGTGAATGAACTTTTTCTGGTTCAACGGACAACTAGCACCGTGTATATTTGTGTGTGTATATGTGTATTGGGGTGGAGAGGGCTCCCGTAAGCCGTGGTGAAGGCAACCTTTCTAGGAGAAGCAAATCTCTGATTTAAAAAAAACATAAAGCGGGAGACCAGTACCCGCATTAAGCTGGTCTGCAGTTTAATTTGTTGCTGGCTATCTTGCTCTTGCTTGTTGATGGATCTCAACATTTTGAACCGAGAGAGAGACTTAGCTGTCGTACAAAGCTAAGACTCTGTAACATCATCTTTGTATAGATACTCCCTCAGGCATTTGGGCTCATGGATTTTAAATGTCTGAGGGAGTGGCACTCGTCTGACAGGACGTTGCAATTATCATATATATATATATATATATATATATATATATATATATAAATAAATGGAAATTTGGAATCAAATTTAGTAAATTAAAAACTACAAAAAATTTATTATTCGACAAGGAATACAAAATTTTAAGTTTTTTTTCCTTAATCCATGGATTTTCAATAAATGGCTCATATCATGAGAGGAAATGTTTTAGCGAAATAATAATGATGTCTGATGAGATGAGCCATTTATTGAAAATCCATGGATTAAGGAAAAAACTTAAAATTTTGTATTTCTTTTCGAATATAAAGTTTATAGTAAATATTTTAATTTACTGAATTTAATTCTAAAATATAATTTATATTATTGCGCTATCTCGTACATTGAGCTTCCGTATCTAGTTTGGATTGTCTTATAAATATTGATACTAAGATTCATATGGACGTTTTACAATATTATACAAGCTGTAATCTGAAAGTATTTCAAAATATTCAGTTAATTAATATATATATATATATATATATATATATATATATATATTGTACATAGGCATTACCACTTATCAAGGCCCAAAGACCACTCGAGGATAAGGGTTAAGCGTGTACAGTAGTCAATTGAACAATATAGTAATTGTTAGTAATGGAAATTCAGTAAATTTTTAACTTACATGGAACGGCTCATAAAGAACTTGTTTTTATATATATACTAGCCTTTCAGCTCGGCGTTGCCCCGGAGTTTGGAGGTCTATGCTGAGCAAAAAAAAAAAAAAAAGTGATAGTAGGAAGGCAGGCTCGAACCTGTACCGCGAAAGAAGAAAAGAACAGGTAAAAAAAACCTTACGTCTTTGCTGTTACGACCACCGTCGAACCGGAAGTGATGTAGGTTTAAATTAAGGCTAGACAATCGAAAAAAAGAGAATGACTCTAAAAAATATCGGCGAAAAAGCGGCCCCTCCCCCGTTGAAAAGTGTCCAGTTAAAGGTGAAGATATTAATGTTTTAAGCCAATTTTTCGATATTTGTCGTCTGAAAGGTCGAACTTCAAAGCGATACTGATTTTGATAAAATCCGTCGCCTCTGTGGAAAGTTTTAGGCAGACATGCAAACATACATAGGGACATACATTTATATATTGGTTACTAAAAATTTTCAACCCAAACCGATTAAAAAGATTGCCCTATCTCTGAATTCTCTTTATATAAAATTTCAAATGTTTAGACCAGAAATTGTCTTAGTAATTTGGTAGAGACCGCAGAAGTCAAATTAATGTTAACTTTGACCACTAATATGACTCCTTAACATTTACTGTTTGGGGATCAAATCAAGTTATATAGTTAGATCCATGTCCAATGAACGTATACCTAAAATTTCAAGGGTTTAGACCAAAAATTGGTGGAGGAGTTTGGTAGAGTTCTCAAAAGACAAATCGTTGGACTTTGACCCCTTAATCGCAAAATTTCTGCCCGAAAAAAATCAATTGGATTTTCCCAAATCCTAGTACCCTGTATGTCAAATTTCGAGTCTGTAAACTACAAATTGACAGAGTTATTGTGTAGGGAAATGTACAGAGACACACAGATATACACACAGACACGTTCACTTTTATAAATATATATATATATATATATATGACTATATATCAATATATATATATATGTATATATATAAATATATATATATGTATATATATAAGTATATATATTAATATATATATATAAATATATATATATGTATATATATGCATATATATGTATATATCTATCTATATATATATGTATATATATATGAATATATGTATATATCTATCTATATATATATGGATATATAAATCTATATATATGTATATATATCTATATATATGTATATATATCTATATATATGTATATATATCTATATATATGTATATATATCTATATATATGTATATATATAAATATATGTATATATATATGCATATATATATATCTGTATATATATATGTATCTATATGCATATATCTATCTATATATAAATCTATATATATATATGCATATATACATGTATATATATATGTATATATATATGTATATATATATATCTGTATATATATGTATCTATATGTATATATATCTATCTATATATAAATCTATATATATGCATGTATATATGTATATATATATGTATAAATATATCTATATATAAATATATATATATGTATATATATCTGCATAAATATATCTATCTATAAATATATATATGTATATACATAGGTATATATATATGTATATATATAAATATATATATATGTATATATATATGTATATATGTATATATATATGTATATATATAAATATATATATGTATATATATAAATATATATATAAATATATATATATATGTATATATATAAATATATATATATATATATATGTATATATAAATATATACATATATATACGCATATATATAAATATATATCTATATGCATGCATATAAATAAATATATATATGTATTTATATATATAAATATATATATATATATAAATATATATATACATATAAATATATATATTTATGTATATTAATATATATATATATATGTATATACATAAATCTATATATATATGTATATATATAAATATACATAGAAATATATATATGTATATATAGAAATATATATGTATACATGTATATGCATATATATATGTATATATAAACATATATATATAGATTGATATAAATATATATATACATATTAATATATATATATGTATTATATAAATATATATATATGTATGTATATAAATATATATATATATGTATGTATATATATATGTATGTACATATAAATATATATACGAGTATATATATAAATATATATATGAGTATATATATAAATATATATATGTATATATATAAATATATATATATATAAATATATATATGTATACATATAAATATATATATATATATGTGTATATATAAATATGTATATATGTATATATATATAGATATATACATATATATAAATATATATATATGTATATATATAAATATATACATATATATAAATATATATATATGTATATATATAAATATATACATATATATAAATATATATATATATATATGTATATATATAAGTATATACATATATATATATGTATATATATAAATATATATATGTATATATATAAATATATATATATATGTATAGATATAAATATATATATGTATATATATGAATGTATATATATAAATATATATATATGTATATATAAATATATATATGTATATATATATATAAATATATATATATGTATATATAAATATATATATGTATATATAAATATATATATATATATGTATATATAAGTATATATATATATAGATTGTAATTTGCGTTAATCATTGTTGAAGAAAATTATAAGGTAAAATTAAAAACCAAGAACAATGCGAGATTTTTTTTATTTAGAGTAAAATTAAATGAAAACAAAAGAAATAAATTTCTTTTTATTTTGTTGTTTGTTTTTTCTTTTTCACACAAATTTTAACTCTAAACAACAGTAATTTTTTTTCCTGTTGTATTCAATGGTGTTATAAATCTCAATATATTTCAGACCTATTAGTCCTTTTTCAAGAGAAGACAGCGGAAGAGTGTTCAAAAATGGAAAAGCAGCTACAGAGTTTGCCACGTGATACCGCAAATATAGAACAAAATATATATATATATAGTAAATAATTTGTTTAGTATATATATCTTTTCTTCTTCTTCTATATAAATAAAATGCACTCATTTTTCCCGTCTGATTTTGACATTAATAGGATTAAAAATCAAGATATTTCATGCAAATATAATATGCACAAACGGCAGAACAATATCTGAGGTGTGTTATAGGCTTATTATTTCTCAAATTCCTCGATAATCTTAGATTTCTATACTTTTTCTGCTGAGAAGTTACGGCCAAAATCGGTTAAGATCAATGGAAGTGGTAAAATATTCTCTCTCTAATAAATTCCTCCTCCCCCTACCACCACTTAACACCGTTTGGGGATCGTTCACAAGGAACAGTTGAGAAGAGAACACTGGTTTGGCTTCGTAGTTCTTTCATGTGAAGTTATTTAAAATCACTAAACTAAGCTGCAGTGCTCTGTGGCGTAGTGGTTAGCGTGCTGGACAATTCACATTATATTTTCACGTTCGCGCCGACCTACCGTAGTCGTTTTTTTTTTTTTTTCCTAAACAACTGGAATGGACTTTTCTCGGTGGCCGAACTGTTAACGTTGCAGATGTTTTTTTTTTTCACACTGTGTTTTCCTACTTTTACTCATGACTCCGGGTTTGATCCTTCCTACTTACCTACCATAACATTTTTTAAAACTCCCCCCGTCCCGGAAACAAACACTCGGGCAACGCCGGGTACCCCCGCTAGTATATATATATAGATATATATATAGATATGAAATATTTTGTTCCGTATATACATATATATATATATATATATATATATATATTGTTTAGTATATATATATATGTATATATTTTTTGTTTAGTATATATATATATATATTTTATGTTTAGTATATATATATATTTTATATTGAGTATATATATTTTATGTTTAATATATATATATATATATATATATATATATATATATATATATATATATATATATGAAATATTTTGGTTACATGAAACGAAAATTGAGAACATTGAGAAGCGTGTGCGCCATCCCACCTCTCATAAATGGACTTGAGGTAATCTCGTCAGCATCAGATGAAGCCAAACTCTTTGCCAAGAACTTTGCATCTTATTTTGATATTGCGATTAAGGCTGCCAACCTCCAATATTTCCTCCTGTATCTGAAAACATGCTATGGGATATACAAATATCTGTACGTGATGTTGCCAAGCTAATCAAAAACCTTGATTCCAGTAAAGCAACCGGCCCTGACGCTATTACATTTATAGTACTCAAAAGACTTTAACCAGGACTTGCGCCCATCCTTACAAAACTGTTTAAACGTTGTTTTAAAGAGAATTGCTTCCTGACACCCTGGAAAATCTCATTAGTATGCCCCATATTTAAGAATTAAGGTGATCGCTCATCTCCCTCACAGTACAGGCCGATAATCTCCTGTGCGTCATGATAAATTTGCTGGTATCTGTGTTAAATAGAGAAGTAATCAACCATCTTAGCAAAAATAACCTTCTTAGTGACACACAATATGGTTTCTGTTCTGCTAGATCTATAGCAGATGTGCTTACAGTTATATCTCATAGGATTAGCTAATCTCTCGATGGAGGCTACCTTTCATGGGCAATTGCTCTTGACATATCAAAGGCCTTTGATAGAGTATAGCATAAAGGTTTACTTCACAAGATATCCAGCTACGGTATAGCTGGAAATGTCTTCTTCATTATTAAATCATTTCTCTCGGATAGGTTCATAATAGTAGTGGCTCATGGGCAGAAATCAAAAGCTCTTAGTATTAATGCTGGAGTTCCTCAGAGGTCCATCCTCGGCCCAACTCTCTTCCTGATCTATATTAATGATCTTCCAAATCACATCCTTACATCATTCTTAGACATCTATGCTTATGACACTACTATCTGTGGTAGCAAATCTAAAACAGTAAACGACCAAGTTCTCTCTGATTCTCTCTCCTCTGATTTTGAGCAAGTGGTACAATGGGGAAAGAGGTGGCTTGCTACTTTTAATGCATCTAAAACCAAGCTTTTATCTTTACATCATCAACGCTCTGATCCCCATCTGGCATCAATTGAAATGAATAGCTCTCGCCTTGGGGAGGCCTCATGTTTTGACAAGCTTCTGGGCTTGTCCTTTACTCCTGATCTTAAATGGAACACATACATTAAATCCGTTGCCAAGGCCGCTGAAAAAATGGTGCGATCCTTCGATCGATCCAGTAGATATCTCACTGCTGATGCAATTCCCTATCTATGTAAGAGCTAGGTACGTCCAACGATGGAGTACTGTTGCTACATCTGGGCAGAAGCTGCTAGAAAGGACTTATCCTGCCTTGATAGAGTTCAACATAGACTTCGTAGCCTTGTGTGGGGTGTCCTTTTCTCTTCTCTGCAACCTCTTTCTCACAGAAGATATGTTGCGAATTTGTCTCTGCTGTATCTTTATTTTCATGGCAAGTGCTCGGCTGAGCTCCATTCTATGGTCCCCCCCCTCGCCAAACTTTCACAAGAAACACCCGTCTAGTAGAAAACACTATCACTAGTTTCCCTCACTCTTTATCTGTGCCTAAACCTAAACGTAGATTCCATGAGCAAAGCTTCTTTCTTGGAACTGCACGCCTATGGAATTATATGCCGTTTTTCTGCTTTCCAGCTGACTACAATATGGTTGTCTTCACGTCTAACGTAAACAAGTTTTTGATGAGCCGTTCCATATAAGTTAACAAATATACCAAATTTCCATTACTAACGGTTACTATATTGTCCAATTTCTACTGTACACTCTTTAACCCTTATCCTCGAGTGGCCTCTTAGCCTTGATAATTTATGATGCCTAGGTAATTTATATATATATATATATATATATATATATATATATTTATAACTCAATGTTCTCAATCTTCGTTTCATCTAACCAAAATATTTCATTCCCAAAACTTGAAAGTCTCTCCAAATGTTTCTTGGCAAATTTCAGACTATTCGTGATATGAACCCGTTTTAGCAAATTTAAGACTATTCGTGATATGAACCCGTTTTCTTGGTTTCCGCGATTGGGATCCATTCTTTCGAAGCACTGTCCTAATTGTATTCTTTCACACACGTGTCCCAGATGCTTCTAATGCTTTCTGGAGTTTAGAACGTGTTATTCGTGGATCCTTCTAAAAATGTTTGAAGGACATCCTAAACGTGGCAGATTTGAAGTTCACTGGTAAGACTTCCATCTACGAATCGTGTCACAAACGGTCCAAATTACACATTGGTGAAATTTTTCAATACCCTGCACCATCGATGGGTAGCTGAATGATTGATTTTCTTGTCGTTTCCAGCAATTCTCCAATTTTAAACATTATATAAACAGTGCGACTAAATTGCCAAAATAAATAATCTGGATAAACATAACTCTCTGATCCAACACATGATAAATATTTGACTAATTAAAACTATTTTTCTTTGTGTTGGATACTTTTTAACCTTAGTGAATGCGTCCGTATTTATGATTTTCGATACGAGATTTGTATTTATCATAAAAATCAATTAGAATAGAACTTTATTATTGTTTTGTTTTCGTGTAATCTCTCGAAGTCTGCAGAAGATTTGAACGTAGCTAATGGTTGGATATCTCAGCAGGACAATGATCCCAAGCACACATTTAAGGCAACTACGACATGATTTCGGGAGAAGGAAATAGAGGTATTAGGATGGCCAACTTAATTGTGCCAAAAGTTGTAGTTGATTGTACAAAAGAGATTCGGGGAGTCTGATAGAACTTACACGAATTTGCCAAGAAAAATGGGATAAAATTCCAGTTAACATTTGTAACAATCTTGCAAGGAAATATCCCAAACGTTTGGAAGCTGTTATGGCGAGTAAAGGCCATATTACTAAAAACTAATACTATTTTTTTGTGTATTGGATACTTTTTGAACCCTAGATATGGCGTTTATGTAATTATCTAGTGGATGCCTAATTATATAAGATTTTTGATACGAGATTTGTATTTATCATAAACAAATTCATTAGAATAGCATTTTGTTATTGTTTTATTTTTCGTGTAATAAAAATTAATGAACGTTTTGCTTTGTATCGGATACTTATTGCACTCACTGTATATATTTTCTGGTTGGTTGCATTTCAATGACCGAAGGAATGATTCAGTCCACAATTATAATTTTTATTTATTTTTTATTTTATATTTCGGTGAATGTCTATATGTTTTTTCTTTGTCGTCTTAGATAAGTTTTGCAACCTGTAACAAAAAAGAAGACATTGTCTTTGCTTTATTTGGCAACTCTTCAGAGACAATCAAGTATTAAAAAAGACAGTATTTTACAACAAAATAAAAGGAAATAAATGTCACTAAGAAAGAACAGCAAGTCAAGAACATAAAAACTTTAAGAATAAACATCTGAAAATCCCCCATACATTGGGATATATATATATATATATGTATATATATATATATATATATATATATATATATATATGTGTGTGTGTGTGTGTGTGTGTGTGTGTGTGTGTGTGTATAAGGAGTAGATAAGCTCTGCCTATCGCCGGCTTTCACACTCCTTCTTTTATTATTAGCCAACCGTAGAGGCACAATACCAAGGACTCACCTGAACTACCCTGTGATTGGCCTTGTTTCCTTACTAGGACATCGAACGCTGTTTCCCCTATTCCTTATTTTAAAGTTAATTTTTCCTAAAAATGGCCCTAAATAGTAGCTCCTTACATCCAAGTTGCGATATGTTTTGTAAGGACTGAACATAAGTAAATGTATATATTATCCCATGGATTTATCAAATTACCCAATAACACACAATTTTATATCAATCTTTTTGATTACGAGCTTACAGACCCACAAAAAAATTCTTAAATCTTGGACGTAACTGCCATCTCACACCACAATTTAACCATCCAAATAAAAAAGCCGAGATAGAATTCTTCAATGAACGCATTACTGACCTAGAAAAAGAAAACAAAATTATAACTCACCCTGGGTTAAGGAACATAAAGCGGAGGCCATAAAAACTCGATTTTATAAAAAAAACGCAATTCAATACTAACTGTTGATTTAAAAAATGCTGCCAAAGAACTACGTAATCATCCTAATATAGTTATAAAAAAGCTGATAAATCTAACATCTTTGTAATTCTTAAGAAATCCGAGTATGATGAAAAACTTAAAAATATTATTAATGATAATACGAAATTTGAAAAAAATTAGTAAAAATCCTACAAATACACTTAAAACGCAAATCAATAAACTAATTACAGTTAATAATGCACAAATTGGTAATTATCAACTCCCTAAAATAATTGGAGACTATAAACCTGGTTACTTATATGGCAAGATACATAAACCTGATTTCCCTCTCCGACCTGTCATATCCCAAATTCCTACTCCCGTCTATCATCTAACAAAAACATTAAACAAACTTATCCCATATATTCCGAGAAAATATAGTGTTAAGTCCACACATGAACTAATGCAAATATTAAAATCAATGCAACCACAAAACAAAAAAAATGCTTCTCTTGATGTGGAAAATTTATTCACTAATGTATCTGAAGTAGAAACAATAGATATAATTATCAAGAACATCTGTAATAATCCGTCCCCCCCCCAATGAAAATTGATAAAAGAATATTAAAAAACATTACTATTAATCTGCACTACAGAAGTACCCTTCTATGACTCCAACGGCAACATATATACTCAAATAGACGGAGTGGCAATGGGATCAGTACTTGGACCGACCCTAAGTGAATTCTACATGGCTGATTTACAGAACAAAATATTTATAAATAATATAAAGTCCCCCATATATGTACGCTACTTGAACGACATCCTTATTTTAGCTGAAAATAATGAAAAGAATACAGTACATTTAAAAAAAAAACTAAATTTTTAAATTTAGAGGAGAGTTGAATAATCTATATATCTATAAAAGTGAACGTATCTGTGTATCTGTGTGTCTGTGTACATTTCCCTACGCAATAATTCTGTCAATTTGTAGTCTACAGACTCGAAATTTGATATACAGGTTACTGAGATTTGGGAAAATCGATGTGATTCGGGTGTTGGCCAGAAATTTGGCGATTAAGGGGTCAAAGTTCAACGATTTGACCTTTGAGAACTCTACAAAACTCCTCCGACAATTTTGGGTCTACGCACTTGAAATTTTAGATATAGGTTCCTTGGACATGGATCTAACTTAATATCTTGATTTGAGCCCAAAACAATAAATTTTAAGGTGTCATAATAGGGGTCAAAGTTAAAAAAATTTGACCTCTTCGGTCTCTTCCAAATTACTCAGACAGTTTCTGGTCTCAATATTTGAAATTTTACATAAACGGTATTCAGAGATAGGGCAAGCTTTTTCATCAGTTTGTGTCGAAAATCTTTAGTTAGCAATATATAAATGTATGTATGTATGTATGTATGTCTGTTTGCATGTCTGCCTTAAACCTTCAATAGAGGCGGATTTTACCAAGATCAGTATCGTTTTAAAATTCGATCTTTCATACGACAAATATCGAAAAATTGGTTAAAAACATTAATACCCCCCCTTCAACTAGGCACTTTTCTACAGGGAAGGGGTCACTTTTTTCGCCGATATTTTTGAAAATTATCCTCGCCTTTAGATTGTCTAGCCTTTATAAAAAAAAATGTCGCTTCCGGTTTGGCGGTGGTCGTAAAAGCATAAACGTTAGGCTTTACCCCGTTCTTTTCCTCCTTTGCGGTACGGGTTCGAGCCTGCCTTCCTACTACCACTTTTTTTTTTGCTCAATATACACATCCAAACACCCGGGCAACGCCGGGCGCCCATGCTAGTAATAATAATAAAATTTCATTTATTGATGTCCTTATTGACACGTCCAATAATACTTTTAATACTTCTGTATATAAAAAAAACAACGAACATAAACTCCATCCTCCTGAATTTTAAAAGTGAGTGCCCACAAAGGTAAAAAGTAGCCATAATAAAACTTTTTTTAAATTGCGCTAAAATGATATAATCCACAAAAAAGCATTACTAATTGAAATAAAAACATTAAACAATTACTCATCAACAATCATTTTCTTAATTACATTGTTGATGAACAAATAAAACGAATACTGCGATCCCTTGAACACCCCGAATAATAATATTAGCCAACAACGCAATGCTAACTCCATCAATATATTTTATCAAAATCAAATGACACCTAACTTCAGAATCGAAGAAAACGCAATTAAAAATATCATGCGTAGGTACTTGACGGCTGTGGACAGTAATTGTACAATTAAATTTATTATCTACTACAAGAAGTTTAGAACACAAAACCTTGTGGTTAGAAACAAATCCTCACCGGCTATAAAAACGTTGGAACAAACCAATGTAGTGCATAAATTTAAATGTTCTATGGAAGAATGTAACTCCGAAAATATTAAATACATTGGGCATACAACGACACCATTGTCCTGGCGAATAACCATGCATCTAAATAATACTAGTTCTACATATAAACATTTGATAAAAGACCATAACTATCCCCCCCCCTCCAATCTTAGAAAAGTCCTCGTTGACAACATAAAAGTTATACAACATGAAAATAATATAAAAAAAATTACAAATACTGGAAGCGTCATATATTAGAACCATTCAACCCACTATAAATGATATCGCATTCGAGAAAAGCAGTAACGTTCTAAAATGTCTTGCGTAGTCCGTAGTGGACGGACCTCGTTAACAGTGTCCACAAACTCGCTGATTTTAATATTTGAATTTTAATCGACCTATATTTTTAATCGACTTTTCATCGACTATATATTTTAACATATATATATATATATATATATATATACATATATATATATACATATATATATTATATATACATATTAACATATCACCGTTTACTGTATATTTTAGTTTTCACTTTTAATTCTCATTTTCGCTCCTTCACACTTTTACTTCAGCACCTGATGATGATTCATGGACGAATCGAAAGCGCTCGTGACAGCAACAATTATGGAACTTTTATTAACATTTTTCATTTCGATACAAAAAAGACTATACTGAAAATCGAAAAATTAAAAAAAGAATCATAAAGCAAAGTGTATCCGTTGCATTTAATAATATTTAATTATTTTATTTTATATTTATATATATATATATATATATATATATATATATATATTTATATATATTTATTTTATATTTATATACATATATATATATATATTTATATATATAAATGTATATATATTTATATATATACATTTATATATAAATATATATGTATATAAATGTATATATATATTTATATATATACATTTATATATAAATATATATATATATAAATGTATATATATATATTTATATATATACATTTATATATAAATATATATATACTTATATATATACATTTATATATATACATTTATATATAAATATATATATTTATATATACATTTATATATAAATATATATATTTATATATATACATTCATATATACATATATATATGTTTATGTATATACATTTATATATAAATATATATATATATTTATATATATATTTATATATAAATATATATATATATATTTATATTTATATATAAATATATGTATAAATATATATATATATTTATATATAAATATATATATATTTATATATATATATTTATATATAAATATATATATATTTATATATATATTTATATATATATTTATATATAAAATATATATATATTTATATATATATTTATATATATATTTGTATATATATTTATATATATATTTATATATATATATTTGTACATATATTTATATATATATTTGCACATATATTTATATATATATATTTGTATATATATATTTATATATGTATATATTTATATATATATTTATAAAGATATATTTATATATATATTTATATATATATTTATATATATTTATATACATATTTATAGATATATATATTTATAGATATATATGTTTATATATGTATATATTTATATATATTTATATATATATTTATAAAGATATATTTATATATATATTTATAAATATATATTTATATATATTTATATATATATTTATAGATATATATATATTTATAGATATATATATTTATATATATATATTTATAGATATATATATGTTTATATATATTTATACATATAAATTTATATATATATATATAGTTTTTCAAAAACAACTATCTGTGGATGACTATATTTTATATATCTATAATTTTCATTCTGGATATGATTTCGATTCAGATGAATCAATTATTTTTCTTCTGCCTGAGCTCTAACCTCTTCTTCTTGCCATCAAATCTGCACACACGCACAAATGTAATTTGACGGTGAATGGCACGAGTGCAATTCCGGGAATGACCCATAATTCGACTTTCATTCTTCGTCCAAAGGAGACAGGCCTGCAGTCAGAGAACACGTAGGTGTTGGGTTGAAGCGGTGTAGAAGAGGACATATGATGCTCGTTCCACGTCTCGTCCTCCGTCCCGATAAAACCGGTGTTCTCCCAGCTGCATTCTTGTCAAATTCCTATTGTTTCCAGTGACAGACCGTTTACAGACGATTATGTCGTTATTCACTCATTCTGTTTCCGCATCTTATCGGACTATTTAAATATTTTATATAAAGTCAGTCCATCCAATGTTACAAGTCAGAGAAAATATTACCCCTCTCTCTCCTTTTCTATCTATCTATCTATCTATCTATCTATCTATCTATCTATCTATCTATGTAGCTAGGTAGCTAGCTAGGTAACTAGCTGGCTACTCACTCTCTCTTTTTCTTTATATATCGAATGCGGCGGCAGTCCAATGGAAAATAGTAAGACAAGCAGACACATGTAGAGACCTAGACGATCTATGTGGATTATGCCTCCCTGAAAAAGTTGCTATCCTATACTTTAAAGAACCCCAGTATCTATTAAAATATAGGAGAGAAATAGCGAACAACTGTGTTCACAGGAGAAAATTTACTCTAGGATAGAGATACAAAATAATTTTAAAACTAACAATAACAATAGAAAATAAACAAATAAAAAATAAATAAACATGCATATACATAAACTACAACACACACACACACTATATATATATATATATTATATATATACATTATATATATATATATATATATATATATATAAACTAACATATAAAAAAACAAAAAAAACATTTAACCTAGATTTAAAACAGGTCAAGACACTAGATAGCTATGTTAAATAGCACACACAAAGGAACGGGTCAACCGGAGGTCAATTGGGCATTTGTCCTGTAAGTGCCTGCTCATTGGATGACTATAAAGGGTGAGGTGGATACTAGAAAGCTGATTGGCTAACTAAAAACTCAATAGAAGGTCCGTATATAAAAACTATAAAAAAAACCTCTCTCCCCATTTTCAGATTTTGTAATCATGCCCACATGCATTTTCTTCTCTTTTAATGGATTGATAGGTACTACTTCTTCTTCGGAGTTAAAGGCAGAATAGATTCCTTACACACACACACATACACACACACACACACACACACACACACACACACACCCACATATATATATATATATATATATATATATATATATATATATATATATATATATATATATATATATACACACACTCGTGAGCAAGAAAAAAAATTGGCCAAACAAATTTTATACATTTTATTGCACTAAAAGCTATATTGAACAATGAACAATTGAACAAGGAAACTTAAACGAGACTAATAACACAGAACAAGACTTTAATAAATGCTTAGGATGGAATCGCATTCCCTTTTGATTTCTTTAAAAAATCAATCCTTTTAGACATGCTCTCAACCCAAATGAACACTGCGAAGAGGAGATGCTATTCAATTTATTTTGCACAGCTTCTCACAGTTTGTCATTATTCGATAAAGTTTTTCCAGCCAATGCACGAGATATTATGGACCAAATATTCTAGATTGGGTTTAAATCGGCGCTTTGACCTGGCCAAAAATATCACATTAATTGAATTATCAGAAAACCATTTTCTTGTGACTTTAGCAGTGTGTGCAGGGGCATTATCATGTTGAAAAATAATGTTCTGGGATATTCCCAGCTTCTGGATATTTGGTAACAGTCCTGTTTCTAATATTCGAATGTATTCCTTTGCATTGATTGACTTCTCACATCTAACATGTTCGCCAACTCCTGCTGCAGTAAAAGTTCCCCATACCATTATCCCTCCATTCCCGTATTTAACTGTCGTTTTTATGCAACTTGGCGAAAATCTTTCTCCAGTTCTTCGATTGCACCGTTCGGGAGCATCGGCAGCATCACTAAAAAGACAAAATCTTGATTCATCTAACCAAGATACATTCCTGAACCAGTCTGTATCTTTCTTACCATAACACGAGAAAAATCTCTTTCTATCATTGATGTTCTTCTTAGATAAAAATGGCTTCTTTGCACACCTTTTAGAAGAAAATCCCATTTCTTTCATTTGTCTAGATATTGTATATCTAGAAAGAGAATTTCTAGTCCCTGTTTTGAATTCTTTGCTATGGTTAACTTAAGTTTTCTTTCAATCCTTCAAAATAGTTAATTTAAGCCTGTGGTCGTCCTTCAAAGTGGATGCTCTAGGGCGACCAGGTCAAAATTTCCCTTTTACCAAGCATTCGAATTCGAACCTTTGACCAATTCGCTTCACTACAGAAAGAGATGTTTTCACATTTTCTTTTCTTAAAATATCAAAAATCTGCTCGTAAATCATTGTCGACTGCCTTAATTCTGCAATTCGTTTTTTTATATCCTCGCCAAGATGCGGTCTTTCTATTTTTAGGATTAATTTTTCCACTTATTATTATATGCTATAATAATAATGATCTGCAAAATATAAATTTTCAGTTGAAATTAACAAAAATTAATGGAAAAATATTGAAAAATCCATTTCTTCCTTCTTTCACGCATGGCCCATTTTTTTTTTTGCTCATGAGTATATATATATATATATATATATATATATATATATATATATATATATATATATATATATATATATAAAGTTAATTTAATAAGTCTGGCTTGTTTTAATTAAAAGAATGATCGATTTGAAATGCATGAGAGGATAGTGTATTTAGGAATTGCTCTTTTATGTTGCTCATGTCTTTTCTTAAGTTCGCATTGAGTTTCACCAACATATATCTGATTCAAGATACTGCATCAGATGCAGGTGTTTTATGGAATTGTTTTGTTGTCTAAGTGTTTGTTTTATGGTTTGTGATGGAGTTTGTATTGTTGAAATGTCTTGTTTATTTACGGTGTTGTTCTAGACTCATTAAATCAATTTAAAATAAATCTCACCGAAGATTTTTCGAATCAGCATTCATTATAAAATTTGACACAATTAAATAACGTAATGGTTTCTACAGTGTATCTCGTTCCGTTTTAAAACCCTGCAATGAATGGAATATTCAGCTTACTGGATATCTTCCTGTAATGATCTCTAGTTTGGAGACTTAAACAACTAGTTCTTTTTGTGAAGTAGTCAATTCCTTATTTCCTGTCATGATTGGGACATTGTTGTGTAATTATCAATTGCAGAATGTTTTTGGGGAGATTTTGAGGTTAACTATATGTACTGATTACATTATTGGAAAGTTTTAGAATATTTTACTCTAAAATAATGCTGCAAACATTATGATTATATGTTTATGTTATACAATTACTTTGCTCTTAAAAGTGAATAAATTGTATCAATTTTCTGTGAAATTAAATTTAATATTCGTGTCATTATTATCTTCACAACGTTTTAGTCGATGTAACCCCCGACCTTGATTAGCTGCATCTTGTCAAACTTTGGGAATCTTTCTGTCGAACTCGGGAATCTGCATGGTATTCTAGATAGAATCCTTTATTTAATTCACAGAGGCGGTATGCTCTCGTTTTATCAGTCATGCCTTGGTACAAGTCCTAAGTAATTCACAATTGTATGTTAAGTATCACTCACACTGAGAATTGAACCCCCAACCTCCGGACCGCAAGGACCCGTGACGTAGTGGATAAAGTACTTGATTAATTTCAATTATAAAAGTTACAGTCTTCTGAGGGTTAAAGGCTGAATCCTTAGCGCGACTTATACTTAGAATACAATTGCGTATATCTTAGAACTTTTACCCAGTCATGGCTGACTGAACGAGAGCATGCTACTCTTGTGGATTGAATAAACTGTTCCGTTCGAAATTCCGTACTGATTCCCGAGCTCGACAAAAAGATCTTTCATTGCCTGCTCTAGTTGGTGACTTATCGCGATGCATCAGGAAGAAATCTCACATGCCTCCTCGAAGTGACTTCATCCACAATACATTGTAGTCTACATTGCACTGTAGAGAACCTATTGTTGGTTTTATGAATTTTTTTTATATATATAATTGCTTAAATTAAAATTTTAAAATGCAATAATCAAGTATCATGGTTCACTTGTGCTCTAAATAGAAATATTCATGCCATATAAAAGAGCATACTGTTGATTTTATATGCCAAGGCTTACTTCCTGCGTTGTAATAAAACTTCTCAAATGAACTTGTGATGTTAGGCTGTGTAAGGTGTTAACTTTGGTCAAAATCGCCTATTCCCTCTTTCATCAGAATGCTTCGATTATCGGTTATCGATACTCATCGAAGACATTTTGATACAAAACATATCTAAGAGCACAACCAGATACATAAAGTACATTTGTGTGAAATTTCATAAAAATCGGTCTAGCCATTGCGGAGTAGGGAACGAACTCACGCACATACACTAAAACATAACTTCAATATCTCAATATACAATAAATGTTAGTGTGGTGCTTAGCCATACCCAAAGACGCTATTTCGTACGAAGATTACCTCTACCAAATCCAGGGACAATGCCACAGATTCTCGTTGCCGGCCACAATGGAAAACTAAAAAACAACCAAAAATTTATAAAGAAGAATGTATACTAATTTGTTGACTTCACTGTTTTGTCAGTTGGACTGATCCAAATAGCTTTCCATGTTTCATGCTGTGTGTTGATGCATGCAAGCAAGGTTCGTTTGGTCTATGATTTGCATACATTTGGGAGTGGATAAAGTAGATAATACGGTAATTTTCCGTAATTTTGCAGAAGCTGCCATGGAAAAGCAATCATCATTTTGATTCATAATCGAAAATGTACAGGCAAATACGAAACTGCGGAGACATTTGAAGAGCTACTTTTCCCGGAAAAGGATGGCAAGTCTAACGAAATGGCTGAAATCATCATACTTGCTTTTATATGCATATATTAGTCCGACCAATAAGTGGCGTTTTTCTAAGTTAAACATGCATACGTCCCGTATCATGACAATTATGAAGATCCGACGTTGTCCGGGATTTAATGAGAAACACTAAGCTCTTTTACACTATGCTGATTAGAGCGTATTACACTCAATTTTTTGAATGCCCCTTCCGCACGTTGTACCTCCTAATATACAATCGTAAGAAACTATAAAACTTTTGAAAACTCTCTAAATTAGTGCCTTTATACATATTGTTTTAAATGTCGTTAAATTCAGATATACGTATTTGAACGTTTTAAGAGTTTACATCTTGTATTGTACGAGCATTTTTCAAGTCTCACACAAAAACACACATTCACATTTCAAGCTATGTCATATATTTCAACCGATAGATCTTTTTAAGATTCTAACCGTCTCTTTAAGTGTAATTGTTTGAATTTCTCTTGCACTTGGTTCCCACGGTAGTTTTTGAAATTCTTTTTCTGGAGTCCAGTTGCTCCTATAATTACTGAAATGATTGATACCTTCCTAAAATTCTACTTTCTTTCATGAGACCTTCGTATTTCGTTATGTTCATCCTTTTAGTGTGTTTATCCCAGCATCATTAGGTACACTAACCTTTACTATGGTTGCTTCTTTCTCCTTGTCCCATGTAACTATATATATATATAGTAAATATATATATATATAGTATATATAGTAATATATAGTAAATGTATATGGCGATTAAGCTACACTGAATATTCCGCGTTTCATCCACTCTAGGATTCTTCAGGCTTATGCGCATAAGCCTGAAGAATCCTAGAGTGGATGAAACGCGGAATAGTCAGTGTAGCCCAATCGCCATATATATTTTATAACTTACTAACTAGCTCTACCTACGTATTGAGCACTTTTGAAGTAAATACTTAAAGTTTACGCATAAATCTATACTTTGGTATACAAATTTATGTGAGTAAATTAAGTAGTTATATATATATATATATATATATATATAGAGAGAGAGAGAGAGAGAGAGAGATAGAGAGAGATAGATAGATAGATAGATAGATACTATGATATATATGTAGAGTTCGAATTTGTTTGCGTTCGATGCGGCATTAATAAACTTGTCGTTTATCTATTTGTTCGATGCGGCATTAATAAACTTGTCGTTTATCTATTTAGCGGATATGCCAACACTTTTTAATGTGTATTACACTCGTTTTAATTCGAATATTAGCATGCCAATGGTTAATCAATCATGATCAATGACATTTTTACACTCGTACATTAAGGCAAAAAGTGATTCTTCGCCAGTTTTCGAACCAGTGGCGCAGCTAGAGTAAACGTCACCCAGGACGGTCTGCTCAAATGTCAGCCCACTGACATTGTGTCAACCCTGCTTTGCTGTCACCATATATATATATATATATATATATATATATATATATATATATATATATATATATATATATATATATATATATATATATATATATAAATCACTTAATCCCTGTTCCAATTATTTTTCACACTTAATAGAAAATCAAATGAGTGTCATCACGTGTACTATTAAAAACTACAAAAAATACAGGATTTAGAGTTTTCAATAAACATCGGCAAAAATATTCTTCAGTTACTAATTTAAAAAAAATGTAAAATATTTCCGAAAAGATTAAAATCTTTACATAATATATGATAAATAAATCCTATTTTCAGACGATTTTCGCATCTTAGCCTGGCTGAAAAAATTATTGGGAGTGACATTGTGTCACCCCTCTTTTGCTGTCACCTGGGGCGACCGCTCCCTCTAGCTACACCACTGGTTCGAACTCGCTATTAATCTAGATAATAAGTGTTACATGAAAGGCTGTCCCTTATGTAAATAAGAAGACATAAGTGAAAATGATATTATGATCATCCCCTCCTCTAATACGTGTATATCTCCACGTCCGTATTAATATGAGACCTCCAAGAATTGTCACAGTCGTCGTCATGATGTAATATATATAAACTGTCTCAAGGTTAAGAAATGGAATCTTAGAAATTAAGTCGATTGTCCGATTCTTTTAGAAATCTTAATATTAAAATGTCAGTTAAAAGAATGGACAATGCAAATTAAAAATGTATTGTTAAAAAAAATAGGTTAGGTGAGAATTCTTTTGTTTGCCAAAAGTGTGTTTTGATAAACATATGTAAAGCCACGTGAAAATTAGTCACGTTTGAAAAACACACTTCTGACGTCATAAACAAAGGAGATTTCTCATTATAGGATTCTGTGAGTTCGGAGTTAGTCAGTCGTCACTCAGTTGATTAGAGGAGTTGATCAGACAGATTTGAAAGTCGACAGTTGATGAGAGATAGTCAGTTGGAGAGGAGAGCCCTTTAGAAGCGAAGGGTAAACGATTAGACCATGTAGATCCAAGTTTGAATTCCTGACGTCATCGACCGGTCGATCAGATGAATAAAGAAATCACCATTTATGTTGTAACTGGTTGTCTCGGCATTCCTTACAACAGAAAAGGTAAATGTGTTTTATCATCATCTGAATAAACTTTGTATAGATCTCCACTTCTAAGTACTATGTGTCCCCCCATCATCATCATGAAGTCTTCAAAAAGCATCCTAGTCTGTATAAATATCCCTCTTATCATCACATGATTAATGTGTTCCCAATATGAATTCTCATCATCTTTAAATATGAGCCCCTGATACACAACATGTCTGATTTATTAATTACTTTCTCGCTTCCACTCACCACAAGAGAAGATTTCATCAGGGGCTTTGAAGGCTTTATGTAGATCCATCCACACATTTGACTATAACTGCTAATCTTTGTCGGTGCAGATGACTGCCACAGGACAGAGTATACAGTAGACCGCAGGTTTTTACCTCAGTTTTCTTCTCCAAGATGCATGTCTAAACGAAGACTGGGGGCGCATCTCTCCCAGTGAATATCAACCTGAAATTTTCTATGACGGCCCGGTACATACAGTGCCTATATATATATATATATATATATATATATATATATATATATATATATATATATATATATATATATATATATATATATTTAAAGGAGATTAAAACAATAGTCTAAAGAGCTGAGTATATTTCAATGTAACAGTGAAATTACTAGTTTAATTAAAATACAGGAAAGAGAAAGTGCTCGTTGTAATTTAGATATACAATAAGCTCGATAGGTAAATATCCTAGAGCTAATTCAATATTAAGTAATGTGATTGATAATTTAAAATTTAAAAATCAAATTATAATTAAATTAAAAATCTGTTTCATAAGAAGGAACAACAACAAAATCAATTATCTGTACGATCGTTTCGGAAAACAATGCTTTTTATTGTGGTAGACATCAAGTTACGGACAATAATTATTACATATAGTTTTTTAATAAGCAAGGTCTCCTCGTCAGCAAATTTTGAAGGGTTTTTATTGAATTTAAAAGACACCATAAATAAACCTAGCATTAAAAGTAAGGCAGATGTATCTGAAAAAAATTGAAATAAAAGGTCTGGATTTAAAATTTATAACAAAATTAATATGGGTTAGATAAAGAAAAGAAATAGAGCAAAATATAGATTTGAATTTAAATTATAAGTTTGCTTTAAGTACAATATTACAAATATATACATGCATATATATGAAAAAATAGACACATACATACATATACATAGATATACAGGTATATACATAAATATATATATTTACAAAAATTATCAATCACATTACTTAATATATATATATATATATATATATATATATATATATATATATATATATATATATATATCTTTTTTTTAAGCTCCCCTCTTTGGGTAGAGCACTGTCGTAAGTAATCTCAACCGCTACTTAATTGGCTGAAAAATGCAACGCTCGCTCTTTGTTTGTAAACAAGCGGTTAGAGCAGTGTAAAAGTGGTTGACGGATGTTTGTTTAAATAGACATTTGGCGAGATAATTTACGGCCCCGCTCTCGTGGGTCGATCGGTAGAACTGCTGACTGTCAACGCGATGTTCTAGGTTCAATCCTCGACTTGGGAGAGGTGCTAGTCTAGCGGCACTGATAACTTGTGATGCAACGAAACAGGACTGTATGTCGATGACTATATAAATAAATAAATATATATATATATATATATATACATATATATATATATATATATATATATATATATATATATATATATATATATCAGGCCATCCCATAAGTTCTGTCCGAATTTTTACTTTTGTTTTTAAATTGAACGAAACTTAAAAAATATTGTGTTTTTTTTTTGTTTTTTTTGGTTTTTTTTTTTTTTTTTACATTTTTATGTTCAGATGCATTTTAACTTATTACATGTTTTTACAGAACGATAAAATTTAAATTTGATTACAATCCTACTAACATGGAAATGCTTAAGAATCATTTGAGGCATTTAATTCTTTATGAGTTCAAGAAAGGCTTGAAACATTCACTCACTTTATGGACAGGAATGTGTGAATGAAAGAATTTGCAGAAGATGATTTGCAAAATTCAGAAGTGGAGATTTCACTCTTGAAGATGAAGATCGAACAAAACGTCCAGTTGAGTTTGATGATAAGTTTCTTGAAGCAGCTTTTCAAGAAAATCCTGCTCTATCAGTTTAGGAATTGACAATAAACCTAAGTTCAAACCATACAACTGTTCAGCTTCATCTTCAACAATTTGGAAAAGTTCCTAAACTGGGAAAATGGTTGCCTCATGAATTGTTTGAAAACAATCTCAAATCCCAAGTCGACATCGGCTCTTCTCTCGATTCTCACCAACTTGTTTCACCTCTTTTGGATAGACTTGTGCCTGGTGACAAAAAGTCGATCTTTTATCGAAATGTTACGTGTTGTAGGCAATGGCTTGGTAAAGGGGGCAACCTCAGCCACAGGCGAAAAGAGAACTTCAGGAGGATAAGGCTCTTCTTTCCATATGGTGGGATTGCCAAGGAATAATCCACTTTGAATTGTTACCACCTAATCCAACAATTAATGCTCAAATCTTCTGTCAGCAATTAGAACGTTTGAACCAAACTTTGAAGGGGGAAAAGATCTGCTCGAATGAATCCAAAAAAGGTAATGTTTCATCAGGACAATGCACGACCCCACACAGCAAGAATCCCCTCACAAAAGATCGAAGATATTGATTGGGTTAGGGTTAGTCAAATACACACACACACACACACACACACACACACACACACACACACACACACATATATATATATATATATATATATATATATATATATATATATATATATATATATACTAGCAAAAGTACCCGTCGTTGACTGGCTTCAAAAGCAGCCTACAGAAAATGGACTTTGATTTATGAAAGTATGATAGGTTATGAAAAGGAAGGGGTGTAAAGAGATAGCTTCGAATTTGGGGGTATCAAAACCAAAGCAAAATATCATGAAAGTAAAAATAAAATAGATAAACCTCGTAATTTATTATACCATACTTGTTCACACTGAAACACTTATCACAATATTCTGAGGATCTATATTAAAAAACCTTGTTAAACTTTGTGACATATTTCCATTCTATGGAGGTCAGGCGCGAACGAACACCCCATAATTTTATTATACCATATTTCTTCGAACTATAATGATCAAAGTATACTTACGCAGATAGATATGAAAAGTCTTTATTAAAGTTTATGCCTATTTCCATTCTATGGAGGCCAGGCGCGAACGCAGACTCCACAATTTTATTATACCATCCTTATTTAAGTTAAAACATACTTATGAAAGTATTATTATGTACATCTATATCAAAAACACTTGTAAACGTTTTTTTTTTTAATTTTTAAATTTTTTATTTCCATACTTTGTGGACCAGGCGCGAACGCAGACCTCACGATTTTAATGAACCACCGTTCTGCTAGATAAAACATACCCATTCCTGTGTCTCGATAATCTTCTATCATTATATGTAATCAGTTTTTTAAAATAGTCAACCATATAGGAGCCTATACGTGACCAAACACACACACATACACACACAGACATTCAGCTTTATATTATAAGATATATATATATATATATATATATATATATATTCATACAAATGAATGCACATATTAGAGTAAATAGTATGATAGAATGTACGATCTTGAATATTTCCTGTTTCGCCTTTTCCTTAAATTCATCTTTTTTTTTTTATCTGAAATAAAATTGCCAATTTGAACACCTTTTTTGAAATGGCAAATGGAAGTTAATACATTTCGGCAAAAGCGTCACGTTACTTTTATGTTCGTTTTCATTCCTTTCGCCAATTTTTAAACATGGCGGCTCTTTTCTGTAAAATTAGCACGAAATTATCGTCTGCTTTATTCGTTCCTCATAATGAAAAGGACAGAGTAAATGAAATAAATAAAACAATTTTCTATGCTGTCCACGGGTTGACATTTCTCATTGACATGTTCGTCTATCTCAGCGCGTAACTCTATCAAGATATCAAGAGGTGTAGACGTACAAATGAAATTTGCTGATTTATCGACTTACATTTACTTAATCTTATATAATGCACACTGTGCATTTTTGTGTATATGTGTACGAATTACATGCCATCTTTGAGCAGTTGATTCAGTGGCGTGGTTTCTGACCTGGTTAGAAGCCATTTTTGGACGACGATAGCGTTTTGGCGTATGACCCAAAGCCAGATTTAATTTAAATTGAATTATGCTATAGTGAGAGGAGAAAATAACAGATATGTACAGACATGCATGCAAATTAAAGCGGAAATAAATGAAACATGGAAGGAGTAGGATACCTAAAACATAAACAAAATTTTGTAAATGATAAAGAAAAACAAACGATTTTTTTTATAACAAAACATTTTTATACAAAAATAAGAACATAAAAGTTATTATTAAATGTTCAATGTTCAGTAGATAGTCACAAGGCTTAGAAATGTGTACGGCAATATGTTCATAGTGTCGGATATGGAGACGTAGCGACGCACACTTGACAGCAGAAGTGTGCACACACGTACATTCCGGATGGATTTGATTTATATTCTTGAGTCTCATAAAAATGACCAGAATTGTAATTATCACGAAAACAAAGAACTGTTTAATCGCAAGATTAGAAGTTACGAATTGCGCAATGCAAAATAGAAAAGAACAATGTGGTATCTTGATGTTTACAATTCCAGGGATGTCGTTTTATGCTACATAAGAGAGAAAAAAACAATAGAAAATCGAAGAGGGCAGACTGACATTGGCGACAGTGATTAACATCATGAAACCTCTCCGTCTTCGAGCCACACATCAACTAACTTCTACACTAAACGTTTCTCTCTTTTTGTCACTGAACAAGAAATATTATTGTAAATAAAACTTTTATGTTGATAAATTCGTTTCTGTGTTGATTTTAAGAATAACGACAAAAAATTATGATTTTATATGCACATATGAGTTTAGCAAGAATTTGAAGTGCAGCTAGAAAATTATATACACACTCAACAACGCAACAATAGTGTGAATATGCGTGTGTAAGTAATATAGTTATGTGAGTATTTGGCAGCATGGCATTGTGTATGTGTGTGCGTTGGTTTACTTCGTTTTTGTTGATGCATTTATAGCTGTAAGTAGCAAGTCGTTTCTGTTCGCCTGGCATTGTAATGTGTGCGCGAGATAAATAAGGCTGATATATGAGCCATTGAGTTCTTTTTGCCACTTGCCTCTCTCGGCCCAAATGGTGCAAAGGAGGCGGGAGTTGTTAAGCGACATTCTTGGGTGTTTTCAGGTTCGGCCGGATGGTGTTGTATTCTCAGGAAAACTGATTTTGTTGAACCATTCTCATAGGCGTTTCTGTGTTCGCGCTGTTTTACCATTTTCAGACAGATGTGTTTCTTCTTGGTATTTGAAACAATTTTTATTGGTTGGAAAAAATTTGGAGTTCACACGGTTCTATGAACACCGACTTGATGAAGCAGAAAGAAGAAGGGTAGCAATTAAAGACATTTGCTATTTAGCATTCGTTTGAATCACTTGGAGATTCAGTCGGCACAGATGTTTTAGTCACAAAATAATGAATACACGTACAAGATGGAGTATAGTATTCTCATGCATATACACCTGAAAGTTCGTATCGAATTTTAAAGGAAATGAAAAGTGAAAACCAATATCTGCTTTTACATATTTAATAGAAGATAAACCATTTTATGGCACAACCTTTCCCCATCTTTTTTCAACTTGAAAATCCAACGTAGTTCTTTGATTCACCAAATGTACACTTCTAACGATTACTATGATGTTGTTCTTTTTGATCGCTGTACACTCTTTAACCCTTATCCTCGAGTGGCCTCTGGGCCTTGATAAGTGGTGATTCCTTTGTAAAAATAAAAATCCATTTTTCCAGAGTTGCGATGGTATCATGGCAAAGAACCCACCAAAACAATTTTTATATCATAAAAAAACAATAGTTTTTATTATTAGGGTTATTCTGCAAAAAATCTAAAAATTAGTAATCTGAAGGAGCTAAATTTTGTGAGTAAGGAGGATGGAGCAACCCATCCCAGCCAAACTGTAACACTATTTGTCTGGTCGCAAATGGAATGTGTGGTCTGGTGTTAGTGTTATGGAATACAATACGATTCTTGTGAACGTTTTTTTTTTTCTTGTTGCATTTAATTCATCTAATTGTGTGTAGTGTTTTAAAGAATTAATTGTCTCGTTACTGAGGTACACCTGGGCTTGAATATTATCTCCCTTGACCGAAAGACCTCAGAACGTACGCTCAACAACCGCCTCGTTGTGCCTTGACAGGAGACAAGAGTCGCTACAGTGTCTTCAATGCCTCACATACAAAACTAAATTTCGTGCTCGCATTTTTACACATTACCAACAGTCAGGCAAACAGAAACGGACTTTTACTCGCAGCCATACATGCGCATACAAGAAGGTAAATCAACACACATGCACAATATTATGCTGCTGAATACTCGTATACGTATATTGCTTACACACGTATATTCACACTATGAACATATTGACCTAAGACTTGTGAATTATGTCTGCATAAATGATTGAAAAATAACTTTGTTTAATATCGTAATATCTTCTATAAAAATGTTTTATAATAAAATTTCGTTTTTCTCATTTTGCTCATTTACAAAACTCTGTTTATGATTTAGTCAGCACTTACTAACTGGTGACCCTTCTATTCCCTCAGTTCCATTCTTTTTTTAATTTTTATATGGATGCACATCCGTATATATCCTTCATTTTATTTCTTCGCTAAAACATAACTTTAATAGCCCAATTTATATTGAACTAGCGGGGGTGCCCGGCGTTTCCCGGGTGTGTCGAGGTGATGTAGTAAGGAACCTTGGGTAGGTGGGGTGAAGAAAGGTGTTAAAAAAGTGGTAGTATCGTGGTGTTCCCCGGCGTTGCCTAGGTCGAGTAAGGAACCTCAGTGGTATTAAAAAAATAAATTGGTAGTAGTGGGGTGGGATGGGAGGCAAAACAATAGTAGGTCATTTGGGTGGAGAGAGAAAAAAATGTTAAAAGTGGTAGTAGGCAGACGGGCTTGAACTCTTAACGTGAAGGAGGAAAAAATGTGACGTCTTTGTCGATGTCGGAAGTTCGGAACGTTGAAATTAAGTGAAGTCAATCCAACCGATAAGATGACATGCAAAAATGGCGACTCAGAAAATCGACCCCTCCTTGTAACAAACTGCCCAATTTAGGGTAAAGAAATTAATATTTTAGGCCAATTTTTCGATATTTGTCGTCCGAAGGGTCGAGCTTTAGAACAATACCAATCTCGTGAAAATCGGTCGCATCTGTCTGTTTTGCGACACACACACACACACACACACACACACACACACACACACACACACACACACACACACACACACACACACACACACACACACAACATTTTGCCTTTTATATAATAGAAGAAGAGAATAGGTGCCGGTGTAGGTTCTTGGTTATTCCCAATGACGTTACTATCTTATAAAATGGTGACAAATTAAATCGTCTTTAACATACACTGCACAATAATCTTTCTTTTTTTTTGTTAACCAATCACGTGTTTCTATTTGTTTACGAACTTACAAACTATAACTTTTTAATATTATGCTAGCAGGATCTTTTGGAAATTCCACGGTGTTTTCTACATCAATTTATATAATTTACTATTAAGTATAATTTACTATTAATTATAATATTCCTTTTCAAAAAAATATCAGTCAGAGATTGTATTATAAGAACAAATAATCATTTATTCAGTAAAAATAATTGTCATTGTCAGTTAAATATTTTTTAAAATCAATAAAACCAATGTCGCTTTTTAAAATAGCGGTTTCAATCCTACCCAAAGCCGGCAAAACGTGGTGGGACGACAACAACTGCCATCCATAGTTGTTGTCGTCCCACCACGTTTTGCTGAGGATATAGTTAGGAGAGTTAGCATTCCTATCTCGTCGCGGTTAACCACCTGACGAAGGCCAGAGGAATAATTGGCCAAAACGTTGTGAGACAATAACAATAAAGATGAGGATAATAGTCTGCAAATAAATAAATAAATAAATAGATAAATAAATAAATAAATAAATAAATGAATAAATGGTTTCTTTATGTCGATTTTATTTTTTTTGGTATTAGGGATTATGACGCTCATCGTTATAGTATCTTCTAGCGTTTTCTATAAACCGTCCAGACAATTCCGACGATATTACAGTCCTTATACTGCACAAGTACCAAAACGCCCCCCCTAGCCCATAAGCCCCTGGAGGGGCATAAGCCATCTACAAATTTTTTGTGGATGTTTTTGTAGCGAGGAATTCTTTTTACAGGGTGAGGGTGCTGGCCCACGCCCAACCTTCTCAGAAGGTACATACAGCGCCTAGCTTTCCCAAATGGTCATCCATTTGGTACTGGCCAGGCTCAACGTTGCTTAACTTCGGTGATCTGGCGAGTACCGGTGAGTCAATGTGATTGTGCCGTACAAAAAAAAAAAAAAAAAAGAAAAAAAAAGTTTTATACACATTTAAAACTATGCATGTTGGGTAGAGAATTTCATTCCAATGTGTTTGATATAAATTATGTGTTACGAGTTATAAACTGTTAATTAGTCTACGTTCACCCTTGGACGCATCTAAAAACTGTTTTCGATCAACTTGAAAATATCGTCACTTAATCTTTATTTCCTCGGTGTTGTCAGATGTTGTGCGTAGTGATGTGTAACGGCGCCTTTTGCTCTTCGATTCTTGTCCTTTGTCCACCGGGCATACCCTTGTCCTTTCGAGAGATTTAACAATAAGCCACATTCTTCGCCGATGTAAATGCCCGGATGCAGCTACATCTGTTCAATTGAGTTTGATCCTAACCAGCATCCCTAAAGTAGGCACCTTCATCTCCCTGGGGTACGAACCATTGTTGCCATCTATAATCCTTACAATACTTTCGCGATGCGCTGAAAGATGCTGGATAAGTATCGATCCGTTAATCAGAAAAGGAAAAGACCCTTTTAGGCATTACACTTCTCAATCAATTGCAAGATTGCAATGACAATTACTTAAGAATACGTAACGAAAAAAAGAAGAAAAAAAAACTCAACGGTAAGTGAGTTTACACTTCAAATCTAGAATAGGAAATCTCATCCGTTTAACTTGACTACTTTATTCGCTTTTCAGATAAAAATGGTCGTTAGTCTTAAATTATATTTCTGGTCGTTAAATAAAATTGTAATTTAAAGTCTATGGATTTTAATTGGTCCCCCGACAAAAGGAGGGCGGACCTGTAAATTAACCCTCGTTCGTTCGTCTGCCGCACTTTTCTAAATCACTACACATTAGGATATTTTGAAATTTTGCACAAACATTAAACATGATATGAGTAAAAAAAGTAACAGAAGGAATTTTTCGGGAAAACTCCGGTTGCCCCCAAAGGGGTGCGTTTCGGGTTGAAATGGCTAAAATTGACACTTTTGTGCTTATTTAAAAAAAAATTGACGTTTTGTATTTTTAGAAAACTTTTTGAAAAGTTATAACTAACTGATTTCTATATAATTTTGTTTGTTTATACTTCGCGATAACTCTTGGGTGTGCCTCAGGGTCTCTTTTAGGTCTAATAAAAACACTCCATTTTTTGGGGGACTATTTTACCATACTTGTCCAAAATTTTCTGTGTATGTCTATTTAGCAGTTTTGCATGGTGCTGAACTCAAATTTAAATATGTTAAGGCCTTGGGGACTTTTGGGGCTAAGTGGGAGTGCAAATGATGGACTTAGTCATTTTTTTTTTTGTGCATGGCACAGAACTCAAATTTACATATGTTAAGGTCTAAAACTGCACCGTGTGTTCATTTTCACCAGGATTTGACGTCACCTGAGGACTTTTGGGGTTAAGGGGGGGGGGCAAATGCTGAACTTAGTCATTTTTTTATGCCTCGTTCACTGTGCACTCATGGGAGACAATGCATGCTCCACTTATTTTTATTTAAATTTCTTCTTGGTGACGTTCATTAATTTTTTTGCAATTTTAAAAAATTCTCCCCAAACAAGACATCTTGCCACTTGGACGTAAGAGGTTACTATTTGAGATCAAGTTTAACACAGAACTATGGGCATTTGAGCAGCGAGATGTCTGTTCACATTGCACGTCTGTAAGTTAGTACAGTCAGAGAAGCGGGAAACACAGAGGGAATTTCAAACTTAGCAGCCCGAAGGAAGGAACTATTAAAATAGAAGACTTTCTGGCATCTAGCTGGTGTCGGATCTTGCTGCTAGACGAGTTAGTCGAGAGTATGTGAGTCAAGGGGGCACAAGTGCTATGAGTTCATCAGAGCACATTCCATTAAAATACTTGTAAAACAGACACAGAGGCGCAACATTGTGGCGATGGGACAGAGGTTGGAGCTTGGCCGATAGTGTGGGACTTATTAGATTTGATACTCTTTTTTGGACTCTGCCACAGAGTGAGAAACTAGTGGTAGATGCACCAGCCCAGTTGTGGCAACAATACTCCATGCATGGGCGAATTTTGACCTTGTAAAGATATAAGCAATTTTCTCACTCGGTAAGGGAGCCCACCTTTTCTGCAGGAACCTGGGTAGTGCCCTCAATGTATTTGTCCCAATTCATGTTACTTGTGAATGCTAAGCCGATGAATTTAAACAGGTAGAGTGTTATTTGTCATGACAAACGATGATTGAGAAGTTTTTTTGTAGTTTGTGATGGCAAGAAGATAAGATGATGACAGCGAAGACGTCATCTGTTGCTTTCTGTCAGTTTTTCTCTAGCTTTCTGTTACCCCTACATTCAACTGTTCTCCCACTTTTCCTCCTCATCCTTATCTATATACGTTAAAAAAGAAAGACAGCAAGAAAGTATGGGGCTGGTGATAACGGACTTGTCGACTACTGCTACCCTCTATCTCTTTCTGTCAGTCCTATTCTCACATTTTCTGTGTTGCCGCTTCTTTTATCCCTAATCTTCTCTCTCTCTTTCTATATTGACGAAGTGAGACAACAACAACAACAACAACAACAATAATAATAATAATAATAATAATAATAATAATAATAATAATAATAATAATAATAATAATAATAATAATAATCACAAAATCCTATGGGACATGGACATAAAAACTGATAAACCCATCCAAGCAAGGAGACCGGATGTCGTAATAATTAAAAAAGAATAAAAGTCCTCACAAATCGTAGACTTTGCTGTTCCAGATGACCACAGAGTGAATATCAGAGAAAAGGAGAAGCGGAGCAAATACACAGAGCTAGCCAGAGAACTGAACGGTATATGGGAGATGAAGAAAATCAAAATGATACCTATAATAGTAGGAGCACTAGGAACAATCCCGAAAAGACTTGACAAAAGAATGGGAGAAATTAGAATCAAAGGAATGAATGGAAAAATACAATAATGAAAACAGCTGAAATATTAAGGTAAACCCTTGAATGTGGGGACTAATACACAGGAGCAACAAGTACGGGCCAGACAAACTGCTGTAGAGAAAAAGCATGAAGTGCTACATGGAACCAAGAACATTAAAGCCGCATATCTATAAGGTCTCCAACCCTACCCCCATCCCTCCACTACCACATCACTGCCTCCACCCCCCCCAAAAAAAAGAATGAGACTGAATAGCCAAGTAGAGTCAAGGAGGAAGGAAAGACCGAGGAGAGAGCACTGACCAGACCGCCACTGAATGAGTGCGAAGAGAACTGGAACCTTGAGGAGGCTTATTGCCACTCAAATTTCAGTGAAGACAAATGAAATAAATAGACGGCGGCTATTGCGATAATGCAAATTTATTTGCAAATGTTATCGAAAGAGGTGGAGAGCACTGGAAATCTGGGGAAACTTATTGTCACTCAGCTTCCAGGGAACATCAGAGTCTGTTTTCAAGGAGAAATCTTTGATGACCTGTGTGAAAGCTCCTTGTGAGCTTCTTCTTCTACTACTACTACTACTACTACTACTACTACTACTAATAATAATAATAATAGTTAACCTGTAATTGGAGAGAGAGAGAGGGGGGAGGGATATATATATATATATATATATATATATATATAGAGAGAGAGAGAGAGAGAGAGAGAGAGAGAGAGAGCGGGGGAGAGAGAGACGAGAAGGAGAAGAGAAAAACTAATTTTGGATTTTTTAAAAATTTCCATAGGTGACCGAATGGGTCTCTAATCTAAATGAATAAATGTAAAAGTTTTGTCCTATCTATTCTAACTAAATGTAAATTAATACACGTTCTATTATACCATATAGGATTTTGTAGAGGCTTTTAGATCTTAATTTGGATATTTATTTTATAGACAGCTTTTAATAAATTAACATTCTGTACTATACACATGCAATTTTGCATTGCCATATTTTCTATTATATACGCAATAGTTCCGTCGATAGTAAAATGCCTGATGCTGAGAACAGATACTGCACTTTGAATTATTTATTTACAAAAATATATAAAAAAAAATTAAAGTTAAAATAAATAAGATATAATTCATACGATATGATGATGATCTGTTTTTTTATAATGGAAACTTTTCATTATTTCTGTTAAATGTTTCCATATTACAGGAATGTTTCGATATTCTCAAGTAACAGAAAGATAAAACATGTGTCCTTGTGACAGACGAAGCTTCTGATAACCTAACCGGCAATACCCCATGTGGTATTATAACGATTTCCTATAAATAAATGTTAAAACTTTAAAAAATCGGAAAAAAACTAATGTAAGGCAAACGAACGATGTTAAATGTAAAAAGCGGAAAAACAAAAACCAAAAAAGAAAACGCGAATGTGATGGAAAAAACAAAACAAAACAGAAAAACGAACGTTAAAACTTCTTTAAAAAAGCTGAAAAATACCCCCCCCCCCCAAAAAAAACATAGAACGTGAAAAATGGCTCCAAATAATGCAAGTATATTTCGTTTGGACAATACATCTAACTTTGTCGTACCAGTCGATATAATTAATTCTAGAATAGTCTTTCATTTTACAGACCGCTTTGTTGTATGTTCTATTTTTTTTTTATCTTTTGCAATGCGTACGTAAGATTAATTTTTAACCCTGTCTTTGGAAAATAAAATCCATCCGCATCTTTTTCTTTTTAGTAAAACTTGACTAAATTGATATACTTTTCGGGTCTAGTTTTCATTTACTCCTTTTTTTTTTTTTGTAGTTTGCTTCCCTTTTTGTTTATTAATACTTTTGCTTTTATACTTTGTTACACTTGACATGTTTGATATAATTTGGCGGTCGGGAAAAATAACGAAGGTCGACACAACAGGAGAAAAGTTCGCCACGTGTTTATTCACTCAAAGAGAAAAGGAAAAAAGAAAGAAAAGGACTCCTTACAAGGGAGAGTCAGAAATCAAAGGGACATAACTGAGGATGTTAATGGTTTATCCCTTAGCATATTTTCCGAGTCTTATGTATTTACGCACCGCATAAGCTATTTTTTTTTTATATTTGTTACACTAAAAACGTATTTTGATAACGACAACTACAAAATACGTCACTTTGCTTTTATTTTCTCAGTCTTATGTGGTCCTGGATATGACCTTAAACTATATCCGATGGTGAGGCCTCAGGTTGCGGGCTTTGGGGAGTGTAGAGCCACCCTTTAATTGCCATTGCTCCCAGGTCCACTCTAACTCGGAGTGGTAGTACCTGTTAGGGTCCCAACTATGGGTTAAATAGAAACTTACTTGTAAACAACAAATATATTCTATTAAAAATCTTTCTTTAAAATCTTTGGATTTGGCATTCAATAACCTGAAAAGGGTTGATATGCCGTAAAACAAAAACAACCAACCAAAGTCTTATGTATTTGCAAACTACAGAAGAGATTTCGTTTTAAATTTCCTTAATGTAAATCACAATTTTTCTTTTTCTTTTATCTTTGTGGTTCCCTTTGTCGTGGGTATTGTACAAATTGTCAAACTTTTGTGTGTGACGTCAGCACGCAGATTTGCCATTCTCTTCTTCCTGTTTCCTATCCCTTTACAATAGTCCGTTGTTTTTTGCATAATTAAATTTCCCCTTATCTAAACATTTAAATTTTGGAGCATGATCCATTTATTTATTTGGTCGCGTGGCTGGTTAGTTTATCTTTTTTTTTGTATGTTTGATGTGTAATTTTTTGTAATTTTGTAAGCCGTTCACCAACCATATTTATCTGGCACCGCTCTATTTCCCGCTCTTTTTTCTTCCCTTTTGGTTAAATTCGACGTTACTTTATTTTATTTTCTTTCCTTTTTTAAATTTGTTACATTAAAAAACATATTTTGGTAACAACTACACAATACGTCAAACTTTAAGGTTTTTTAATAAGAAAAGTTGCGCAAAAAAGTTGTCGCATTGCAGTTTTCTTTAATAAAAATTAATTTCTATTGTTATATCTTTTTTTAATTTTTTCTTACAAAAATGTACTTGCATCTTTATATAAATGTCTAGTACTCTGTTCCAGTGCCTGTAAATGTCTAGTGCTCTGTTCCAATGCCCATAAATGTCTAGTGGCCTGTTTCAGTGCCGGTAAATGTCTAGTTCTTTGTTCCAGTGCCCGTTAATGTCTCGTGCTCTGTTCCAGTGCCCATAATTTTCTAGTGCCCTGTTCCACTGCCGGTGAATGCCTAGTGCTCTGTTCTAGTGCCTGTAAATGTCTAGTGCCCTGTTCCAGTGCCCGTAAATGTTTAGTGCTCTGTTCCAGTGCCTGTAAATATCTAGCACTCTGTTTCCATGCCCGTAAATGTCTAGTGCCCTGTTCCAGTGCTCATAAATGTCTAGTGCTCTGTCTCAGTGCCCATAAATGTCTATTGCCTTGTTCCAGTGCTCATAAAGTTCTAGCACCCTGTTCCAGTGACTGTATACTCAGCTCCAGAATCAAGCTTCCAGTCCGTTGCTGTTGAATTTAGCCCTTGGCTGCGTCCACACAGATCGAATCTACCTGAGGCGTCTCATCACACCTCAGGAACGTATACATCAATCTCCATGTGATGTGTAGCAGCCGAAACTTGCTACAATCACAAGCAGGAGCTAATTCTCGCGGCTTGAGATTTTAAATCCATTTTCTCTCTGGCATGTCCAATCACAAGCCAGCTCTCAATCATGTGACCGAGTACATGAAAGGCGAAATCTGAAACTCTTACTCCTTATTCTGCAGGGTAGCAGACTTCGCCTGGGCCTTTGGCCCCAGGCTGAACGTGAGTACAACAAGCTTACATGGCTCTCTTCAAACTCACATTTGTTTCCATGTGCGGTACCCAAACAAACTTTGTTTATCATGCTACACAACAGCTCTCATCTATACACCAACATACACACCCACTACAACACGTAAATACACTGAAGATTTGCTCCTTCTTTCTTCTTTAATCAGCCTCCCTCGTCCCGACGACTACTAGCTATAAACACGTGTAAACAGAACTATTCTCTCAACAAGCCGGTAATATATTAAATCTATCTTTATACAAAAACACTTCCACCTACCAACCCATTCCTCTCGCGAACACGCTACTAACGAAGATGACAAATGAAGTTGCTTTTGAATATAAAATGAAACTCCATTTCATTGTCTTTTATTCTATAGATATCATTCCATGCTGCCCAGGATCCAGTTTCTATAATACATTTCCAGCCTCTTGCATTGCTTTCCATGCAGTCTCTGCTGCTGCCCAAGTACACCATTTCCTATTCCCCAACTTTCTTGTTTCCAAAATCTTTATCTGTTGACTTTCTTCAGTCTGTCTACATTTTTCCTCATGTATCTATAGAAAAATAAATCCCGTGTTTCTTTTACAGCTGTTCCTCTGTTTTTATTCTTTCTTCTTTTGCCACTTTTCATATTTTCTCTGTGTCTACTTTCTTAGTTAAACGGTTGCTTGGCATCTAACTGATTCGACCTCCTGCAACAAAAGTTTTAGCTCCTCACATCAAGTGGCATGTCGCCTTGTCTGGAGTGATTTCTATTATATATTGGTACTAGACAGGCAAATAGGAAGGACACCAGACAAATCTAAATCTAAAGATACAATAATCAACGAATGTTTCACATTCCCATAATTTTATTGTCATCGATATCGATTATACAAGTGATTGATTACCTGCTCTAAGTTCACAATATATTGTAGCCTACATTGCACTGTGGAGAACCTAAGTATTTTTTATATATGATGGCTTGCATTTAAGTTTAAAATGCAAAAGTCAAGTATCATGCTTCAATTGTGCTGTATTATAGAAACACTTATTTTAACACACACCCTTGTCATATCAAGGAACTTACTGTTTATTTAATATGCCTGGCCTTACTGATTGTTCGATGATAATGGTTTGAATTTAAGTTTAAAATGAAAAAGTCAAGTATCATTGTAAAATTGTGTTTTAAACAGAAGCATTTATTTCAGATGCACCCCTGTCATATCAAAGAACCTACTTTTGATTTTATATGTTGGGCCTTTTTGCTTGTGTGGTAATAAAACTTCTCAAGTGCGCTTGTGATGTTAGGCTGTGTAAGATGTTAATTTTGGTCAAAATCGCCTGTTCCTTCGTTCATCAGATTATTTCGATTATCGATGTTTATCGAAGGCATTCTGACGCAAAACCTATCTAAGAACACTACCAGGCACATAAAGTACCTTGGTGTGAAATTCCATAAAATTCAACCCTGCTGTTTTCAAGTCCATAGGGAATGAACTTACACACACACACACACACACACACACACACACACACACACACGATGATTGCAACGTCTTGTCAGACGAGTGCCACTCCCTCAGACATTTAATGTTCATAAGCCCAAATGCCTGAGGGAGTATCTATACAAAGATGATGTTACAGAGTCTTAGCTTTGTACGACAGCTAAGTCTCTCTCTCGGTTCAAAATGTTGAGATCCAGCAACAAGCAAGTACAAGATAGCCAGCAACAAGTTAAACTGCAGACCAGCTTAATGCGGGTACTGGCCTCCCGCTTTATGGTTTTTTAAATCAGAGATTTGCTTCTCCTAGAAAGGTTGCCTTCACCACGGCTTACGGGACCCCTCTCTACCCCAATACACATATACACACACAAATATACACGGTACTAGTTGGCCGTTGACCCTGAAAAAGGGTTCATTCGCCCTTTGGAAGGTCTTGTTTTTAATCCTTCAGGGAGACTAGCCACCCTCCTCACCAAACAAGTCTGGTGGGGGAACCAGTTTAGTTGCTGTTGACCTGACCATGAGGCAGGTAGTACTGGGTTACATGATACCAGTAGCATATGACATGACCTGACCATACACCCCCCCCACACACACAAAGTTGATTTTATATAATAGTAGAGATAGAGATACTAAACAAAATTTTTTTAATGCGTAAAGTTTAAATTTCTAGAGATAATAACTAAATTTATCACATGAAATATATTTTATAATATTGACATAGCAATTTTGCCACTGGTAGTAGATATTTCTGAAATGAGACACAAGGGTCGAAAATTGAGATTGAAAAGTCAGCGCCCTGACTTGCAAAACATGCCCAAACAGCTTGGTAAAAACATGTCACCTTAGCAATAAACTAACCCTTTCTCAATGAGAGAAGGCAGAAAATAGGAGAGTAAACCTCATCGGATTGCACAGGACCAGTATCATACCAAAATCAATAGGTAAAAGGATATTGCGAGAATATTTTACATATCAATGGTTCAATGAGAATTAAAAAAAAATTCTTTAATTGGTAAATTTAAATTTCTTGGCTCCTGAATACCTTTTTTGGCACTTCTGCATGACAGTGACATGAGAAGAATGTGTGTATTTTAGTTTCAAGCACGACCAATAGAGGACGTGTGTCAGTTGGACAGGGGTCAATAACTCGTACCTTTCTAAAAGTTTGTGCAAAGACAATCCCTTGGAAGGGGTTTTTGTACAAATAAGGGAACTCTATCCCTTGTAACTGTGCAAAAACACTATATGCCAAAAAGGTTTCAATGAATAAAAACTTCTATATTAAAATTATATTTTGCTACATTGACAAACACAAATTATATTTGGATATATGGATATACAATCTTACTGTGAAAAAAAAAACCCAAAAAAACAATCTTTCTGCACAAAAAAAAAAAAAAACATTCTTAAACCTCTATAAACGTTTCATGTTTTTAAAATTCTATCTTGCTACATTGACAAACTAAAATTATATTTTGATACATTAAATTATTCATTGAAAAGAAATAATATTAATACATTAAAATTATATTTTGATACATTTTTTTAATAAAATAAATGTTTTGATTTTCATATATTTTTTGTGTTATTTATTTCGTTACATTTTTGTGTTATCGTAAACACTTGTTTATATTTGACGTCATTTCTCTTTCGAAGAACAGGAGTCGATAACTCGTCTCTGTTGCTAATACGTCACTGTCATGCAGAAGTGTCCCCTTTTTTTTTTACTTCCGGCCTCGGTGAAGTCAGGAATTAAAAGTAAAATAAATAAAAATAATAAATAGTTTCGAAAACCTAATCAAATAAAAACAAATTTTTCTTAACGGCTAAACTGCTCTAGTGCTCCAATCCACTTTTAGAGGCGCTGGTCGCTGGTTTGGTTCGGTTCAGTGGTTGTGGTTGCCTTTCACCACCTTTCAATCTTGCCTCACATACTCCTGCCGCGAGAAGGAAATAAATACTGCGAATCGTTAAATAAACTATTTGTCGTGGAAACAACCTGCTATATTTTGGAGAGATACAAAAACACATGAAGATTATACTCAATTATGAAGGTACGCATAGAATGATGACAAAATTATCAAAGAATTGTGACGTCAGCGATTCTGTGGTTTGTTTTTGTGTTCGGTACGTAAGTATCAATTCGATAATAATGGTGTCTGTCATTTTGTTTTTTATTAAAATATTGCAATACGTAAAATATTTAGAATTTGACTATCTTTATAATAATATTAAAAATAAAAAGATAGGTTGTTTCAAAATAGTTTCTTTTCTTTTTTTTTAGATTTTCCTCCTCTTTAATTTTCTGCGAACCTGCTTTTCTATCGCCATCTTGAATATTGACATATTTTCCGACGAAAGTCGTTTTAGTTAACACATCTTATCCTTATTGAAAGCAGAAAGGTCATTCGAAAGTAAATTGGCAAATAAAAAGTAAGTATTAACTGAATTTATTGGCTTTTGGTAGCTCTTGTTTATGACAGTGTCGCGCCCGAACAAATATTTCCTTTCGATTTAGATACAGATGTTCAAAATGAGTCAAATATTCCATTTTGCAAAAAAAAAAAAAAAAAAAAAAAAAAAAAATAATAATAAAAAAATCGACGTGTTAATGAAATTTTAGTATTTATAGAAATAAAGGGAAGGTACAGAATAGTTAACAAAGGCCAGTTATTATTTCGAGACCCATTTTACATTAGGCGTGCGCGTGCGGGCAGGGGATTTTT
The DNA here is from genome assembly GCF_053919585.1 of Euprymna scolopes. Taxonomy (NCBI): domain Eukaryota; kingdom Metazoa; phylum Mollusca; class Cephalopoda; order Sepiida; family Sepiolidae; genus Euprymna; species Euprymna scolopes. Next base: position 20,310,336 of record NC_136526.1, on the reverse strand, counting down.
TAAAACTCTTCTAACAGAAGTCTTCTGTACCTTTATTAATTAAAAATTATTTTTTGTTATATATGTATTAGTAAACCTAAAGGATATATATATATATATATATATATATATATATATATATATATATATATATATATATATATTAAATAAAAAAAATAAGCAGAAATTAAATTCAGTGGCTTTTAGGAGTTCTTGCTTAATACTGTGAAAAAAAAAAAAAAATTCCCTTAAAATCCAATGACTGCTCAGTCGAGGAAAGGGAGCAATGTGCACCTACCTTAAGTTGCGGAAGAATTGCCTCCATTCCGCGACGTGACAGTCTGTTAACAATCTCTAGCTAGCAAAGGTGAGGTAATCAAAGAGTAGCTTCCCGACACCAGCCACAAATGCATCTAAAAAAACTTAACCACTGGGCAGAATCTTTTTTTTAAATAACCAAAAGGTCATGTGATTAACTGTCACCTAACCTGGGGGGGGGGGCTTTAAAAAGGCAGAGAAGGCAAGGCAATCTCTTTTTGTTAGTAAGCAAGGTAAGTGCACACCGCTCTCCCTCTCTTGAGCAATCATTAACCCCCCCTTTTTTTACAATACATATTTGTAAACACCATAAAAAAATGAAGAAATTACACGGCTTTCATGGCATTTTAATGTTTCCTTAGCCCCGAAAACGTTTCTTTTTTTTTTTTTTTCCCCCCCAGATTGTTTTGGTTTACATACGAGTGTCCAGTATTAGGTGTGTCAGAATTTTGGGTGAATTTTTAACACCCCTAACACAAAACTGTGAATAAAATATAAAAAACTCGTAATTTCTCTTTTTAAAGTGGACTGTTTATTTTCTTTATGGAATATACTTCCAAAATAAACTATTAAAGTCGTTTAAAAAATAATAGAAATATTATTTTTTATTAAAAAAAAAAACAGTGTTTGCAAAGTGCCTGCGCGCCTGCATACAGCCATTTTGTTTACATAATTGAAATAATTGAATTTTACGAATTAATTTTCTTTTTTAATTTTTCACTTTAAAAATCTATCAAAATTTTTCTATTGGTTCAATTTTTACAATATTTTCAGGTTCAATGTGAAATTTTATGCTCTTTCCAATAAACCGAATATAATATTCTAGAAAGTTTTTTTTAAAATTCACCGCCCCCCATTTTGAAATGTCTATTAAAATGAAAATAATTAATTTTCTCTCCTCAAATTTATATATTACAAATTGAAGATAAAAGATCAATAAATGAAATTAAGCTAATTACAAAAAAAATACAGTTATTTGCAAATTTACTTGTAAAGTCCAAAGTTTAAAACCATTTTTTAAAAACCACATTGATTTTTTTAAAATGAAACCTTATAATCTTCTTATATTGCACAGAAAGTTTCATTTTATTACAAAAATTATTTCTATTTCATTCAATGTTTTTCTTTTTTTAGATATTAAAAAAAAATTCACACCATAAAGTGAAAATTAAATATATTAAATCAAAAACTCATGTATTTCTTTGAGAAAAGAAAAACTAATTCTTTGACTGGCATTTTTTTTAAAAGCAAAAACTTATAAGTAAAATGTCTCTTGTTTTCAGCTATGGAGACATAAATTTCTTCATGCGCAAGACTAGACAGCTAATGCAGATGTGTGGTTTTTTACGTACTTCTGTTCATCCATAGTTCAAAACAAAATTAATCACTGGTTCAGCGTTTGGCTAATCACCAACAGAAGATGCTTACGTAATCGTGGGGTTTTCAAATACTTATTTTAAAAAATTATTTTATTTAAAAAAGTACATGGAATTTAAAATATAAATATGGATAAATTCTTAACAATGAAGAATGGAACTACCAATTTAATAGTATTTTTTTTATAGGAAAGTGATTTTTTATCAAAGCAAGTCAAAATATGTTGATTTTCTTTGAATCTTTTTTTAAAGAAAACCGATTTAGAAAAACAGATATTGCATAATTTGCTATTAAGCCTGTTATTTTTTTTTTATAATTTGGTCTTTGCTCCTTTAATTGAAAAAAAAAAAAATTCGGTTTTGAATTACATTTTTCAAGTAGTTATAAGCTTCGAAAAGATGAATTATTAGTTCTTATCATGCCATTTTTTAATGACCGCTTCTGATACACCAAGTCCAGTATTGAGTGGTTTTAAATTTTGCATGTAAACATGTTCAAAATATTACCCAAAACAGATTTTAATAAAATTTCAGTATTTATAGAAACAAAGTGAACGACGAGAATAGTTAACAAAGATTATCATTATTTAAACAGCCATTCTTAACATGCAGCAGTTGAGGAGTTTGTTAACTATTTTATGCATTCACGAAATAAAAATTATTTTATAATGGATGCATTAGCAAACATAATCTTTATATGAAAACTGTTGCCTCTCAAAACTTTTTTGCATATTTATTATCAAATATTAATTCACCTTCTGATTTTTGTGAATTATGTTGCAAATAAAAATTAATTACGGACTTAAGGTAGTAATAGCATTAAGGAAGGTGTCTTTTGTTTTGGAAGACACAAATAGTAAAATAGAACATTGTTTATAAAAATGAACATGGGAAGATTATTCTAAAAGCCGTTCTTAACATAGAGAGGTTGAGGGTGTTTATTCCGAAAGCCATTTGTAACATGGGGAGGTTGGGGGGGGGGTGTTGATTCTGAAAGCCATTCTTAACATAGGGAGGTTGGGGGTGTTTATTCTAGAAACCGTTTGTAACATGTGGAGGTGGAAGGGTGTTTATTCTGAAAGCTATTCTTAACATAGGGAGGTTGGGAGTGTTTATTCTGAAAGTTATTTTCTTATTTGCAACCTCCCTGTAATGAATTTTTTAAAGTTAAGTCTTCAGGTGGTCTCCCAGTGCACTTTCACCGACAGACCCTTTCAAGGTTTTATTCAACTGAATTTTACAGTAATAAACACATAGGGCAAGAGACCAAACATATAAATAAGAACTAAAAGTAAAGACATATTTAAATTTCTCTTCTTTATCGTTATTTTCATGGCAAGTGCTCATCTAAGCTCCGATCTATAGTCCTCCTTGTCAAACTTTCATGAGAAACACTTGTCTAGCTGAAAACACTATCAATAATTCATCCCACTCTTTATCTGTGCCTAAAGCTAAATGTAGATTCCATGAATAAAGCTTCTTTCTTAGAACTGCATGCCTGTGGAACTCTCTTCTGTTTGCCTGCTTTCCAGCTGACTACAATTTGTTTGTCTTCAAGTTCAATGTAAACAAATTCTTGACAAGCCCTTATGTAATCCAATTTACTAAATTTCCACTACTAACGATTACTATGATATTGTCCCATTGACAACTGTACACTCATTAAACCTTATCCTCGAGTGGCTTCTGAGCCTTGATAAGTGGTGACTCCTATGTGAAAAAAAATATGCTAAATCACGTTAGCAAGAATTATAATTTTTTTTTATGAAAGTATAACACTCTCTACCACTTTTATAAAACCAGCTGCTGGACTGATTTGCAAATTTTGCTTGGCCGGTGGGGAAGTAGAACCAATATACGTTTCAGATCTTTTGATTCTGATTTACCACGTCATCTTCTGCAGAACTTGCATCAGATGAAGAGGTCGGATTTGCAGAGCTTACAGGACGTTTTCAGCATAATCTTGAGGTTGATCCGAGCATTAAAAATTTACCTAATGTTTCAGTGCTACTGAATCTTCCTGACCATCATGATGTTGAATTCTCGCATGTGTAGCATTGGCTTCAAAGAGTTGCACTACCTCAACTGTTGAGTCATACTTGCTCTGGTCACCAAATTGTTTTAATAAAACTTCCTCATGCTTACGGAGCCAGAAGGTAATGCAGTGCCAGTAAAATAGTGCCTTTCAAAATTGAATATGCGTCTGTGATGGATGGCATTAGTGGTGGTGCATAGTAGTGAGCAAATAGCATGTAAAACATTGTGTAGAATGTACTGCCAAGTGTTAATGGGTAATTATTGAAATTCTAAAGCTAATATAATAGTGTTCCATATAATGTTGATATAGCACTCACATTGGCTGTTACCTCTTGTGGTAATATTGCTGGATCTAATCCAAAGCCACAGCAGAGATGGTTTGAATTCTCTTGACATGAACAAAGTTATTTGCTTGGAATGGATAAATGAGGGAAGTCCAAAGAAAAAATAATCATCAGGTACTGGATCACAATTTTAAAGGAGCAAACATGACACGGGAAAGCATAAGAAAATCAACTGTATTCATCGATGACAGTATGTAACCTCAACCTGATGAAGATATTGGGATTTTTTTTTTTTTTTTACTACATAGGTATCACCACTTATCAAGGCCAAGAGGCCACTCGAGGATAAGGGTTAAAGAGTGTACAGTAGAAATTGAACAATATAGTAATCGTTAGTAATGAAAATTCAGTAAATTTGTCAACTTATATAGAACGGCTCATCAAAAACTTGTTTATGTTAGACTTGAAGACAACCATATTGTAGTCAGCTAGAAAGCAGAAAAACGGAAGACAATTCCATAGGCATGCAGTTCTAAAAAAGAAGCTTTGCTCATGGAATCTATGCTTAGGTTTAGGCACAGATAAAGAGTGGGGGAAACTAGTGATATTGTTTTCTGCTAGACGGTGTTTCTTGTGAAAGTTTGGCGAAGGGGGACCATAGAATGGAGCTCAGCCGAGCACCTGCCATGAAAATAATGATAAAGCAGAGACAAACTCGTATAACATCTCTTCTGTGAGAAAGAGGTTGCAGGGAAGAGAAAAGGACATCCCCCACAAGGCTACGAAGTCTATTTTAAGTCCTTTCTAGCAGCTCCTGCCCAGATGTGGCAACAGTACTCTATCCTTGGACGTACATGGCTCTTATATAGGTAAAGAATTGCATCAGCAGTGAGATATCTACTGGATCGATAGAAGGATCCCACCATTTTTGCAGTGGCCTTGGCAACGGATTTAATGTATGTGTTCCATTTAAGATCAGGAGTAAAAGTCAAACCCAGAAGCTTGTCAAAACATGAGGCCTCCCAAAGACGAGAGCTATTCATTTCAATTGATGCCAGATGGGGATCAGAGCGTTGATGATGTAAAGATAAAAGCTTGGTTTTAGATGCATTAAATGTAACAAGCCACTTCTTTCCCCATTGTACCACTTGCTTAAGATCAGAGGAGAGAGAATCAGAGAGAACTTGGTCGTTTACAGTCTTAGATGTGCTACCATAGATAGTAGTGTCATTGGCATAGATGTCTACGAATGATGTAAGGATGTGATTTGGAAGATCATTGATATGGATCAGGAAGAGAGTTGGACCCCTGAGGGACTCTAGTATTAATACTAAGAGCTTCTGGTTTCTGCGCATTAACCACTACTCTTATGAACCTATCAGAGAGAAATGATTTAATAATTGAGAAAACATTTCCAGCTATACGGTAGCTGGATATCTTGTGAAGTAAACCTTTATGCCATGCTCTATCAAAGGCCTTTGATATGTCAAGAACAATTGCCCTAGAAAGGTAGCCTCTGTCAAGAAATTCACTAATCCTATAAGCACATCTGCTGTAGATCTAGCAGAACGGAAACAATATTGCATGTCACTAAGGAGGTTATTTTTGCTAAGATGGTTGATTACTTCTCTATTTAACACAGATTCCAGCAACTTACTCATGATGCACAGGAGACTTATCACCCTGTACTGTGAGGGAGATGAATGATCACCTGAATTCTTAAATACGGGGCATACTGATGAGATTTTCCAGAGTGACGGGAAGCAATGCTCCTTAAGACAACGTTTAAACAGTTTTGTAAGGATGGGTGCAAGTTCTGGTTAAAGTTTTTTGAGTACTATAATTGGAATACCGTCAGGGCTGATTGCTTTACTGGAGTCAAGGTTTTTGATTAGCTTGGCAACATCACGTACAGATATTTGTATATCACATAGCATGTTTTCTGATACAGGAGGAAATATTGGAGGTTGGCAGCCTTGGTCGCAAAGGTTAGAATTAGCTGCAAAGTTCTTGGCAAAGAGTTTGGCTTTGTCTGATGCTGACGAGATTACCTCAGGTCCTTTGTAGGTCCTTTGTAATCAGCAATAAGACACTGAAATAGAAAAGAAGAAGAAGACTATTATTAGAGGAATTAAAGAATCAGGGTTTTATTTTTGTATAAATAATACATTCAGATGTCACACACTGGATCTTTTTGATTGAATATTGCATATTTTGTGACTTTACAAAATGCCAAAAGCATTGTACTCCAAGATGTATTAAAGAATTAAGAATTGATTTTCATTCTTCCAAAGAAGAAGCATCAGCAGCACATGTTTGGGATAACATATGAGCAACGACATTTTCATTCCTAGGACAGTGTTTTATATCATACGAAAAAGGAAGAAGCTCCATTTTTTTTACTGTATAATTTTTATAATTTTTAATTTTTCCATGATTAGTAAGTTTAAACATAAAAGCTATGGCTCGCTGGTCTGTAATATGTTTCCCAGCAATGAGGTATCTCAATTTACGAACAAATTTTACTATGGTGTATACTTTTTTTTTTGATTATACGAAGTCGCGTTTCAGAAAGGTTTAACAACCAAGAAAAGAATGTTACAGGTTATAGCCTTTTCTGAGGTATCATTTTCAATAACAAATGGCAATTCATTGTCAACTTTTATAGAAGACCAGCGGGGTGGGTGGGTACCCAGCATTTCCTGGGTGTTTAGAGGTGTGTGTGCTCGGGCGGGGGGTTGGGGGTTGGGGTTGGTAATCAAAACATAAGAATAAGCGAAGTAACTTTTAAATATTAAATTATTAAATATTTTATATAAAAATGTTAAAACTAAAAAAAATCTAAAAAAAACACAAAAAAACCTAATGTAAGGCAAACGAACAATGTTAAATGTAAAAATCGGAAAAACAAAAACGAAAAAGAGAACGTGAATGTGATGGAAGGAGAAAACAGAAAAACGAACGTTAAAACTTCTTTAAAAAATCTTAAAAATAAAAACCAAAAAAAACATGAAAATGGTTTAAATAACCCTGTTTCAATATTAAAATATAAAAAATCGAAAAAAAAAATGAAAAAAGACACCTCACATCACGATTCGAACTTACTTAGATAATGATGCCGCCCTCTAAGCAACTGAGCTAAGACGACGCTGACGAAATGGGATCGTTTTTTTTAATATTTGAACTAAATCATGTTCCGACGTCATTTGCACATGCGTAGAAGCGAACTTGTCATGAGAGGATGGTTTTTGCTACACCCTCCCTGTACAAAATTGATGATTTTAGGGTGAAGGAATTAATGTTTTTGGCCAATTTTTCAATATTTGTCGGGCAAAGGTTGGACCTTTAAAATGATACCTATCTGGCGAAAATCCGTGACCCGTGTCAAAAGTTTTTGTGAGACATACAAACACTCATACATACATACATTTTCGCTTTTATATATATAGATTTGGGAATGTCGGGCGGGGCAAAAGAATTTACAACAATGGGAAGCATTGGAAATTGTTTATGTTCAACCAGTGGATGAATATTGGATGAGTAATTAGGCATCCATTTTGCATATTAGGCAAGCATACCAAAACATCCTTTTAATTATTTAGAGTCAGAAGGAGTAAGCATTTGTAAAACAAGTTTCAAACTCCCAGGATTGGGCTGAAGAGTTCTGTCACAAATTTTATAATCAAGCACGTTAATAGAACAAAGTGAAAACATTGATATTTCTTGGTTTATTTCAAGGTTTATATTGAAGCGACCTTTAAGAAACATTCCAAGTTGCTCTTCCTAGTTTTTAATGCAAATTATAAGTTTTATTTACAAAAGTATAACACTTATATGAAATATTGCAAAATAAATTGTTTCCTACTTATTCCATGTAGGTAGCTTGTTCTAGTCTGTTGTCTATAATCTTAATACTTAATTGTATTCTTAGTATGGCCTGTACTGAGGATTTAATCTACAATCTCAAGAAGGCTGTCACTTAGAACTGATTATTAATAAGCACTTTATCCATTGTAGCACAGATCGATGGTGCAAGGGATGTAAAACATTTAAATCAACATTAACTTGGCAGAAAAAAATCGATGAATCTCTTCACAATAAAGAAGGGAATTGCCTAGCAGCAATAGACTGCAATCACTCCAGTTAGACATGGACTGCATATTTAGCATCAATCCACTTATCAGCTGAGTGCATACTCAGCCTTAATCCCATTAGCAATGTACTGCACTGTCTAAATGCACTTTTCCTATAGACTGCATACTCAGCCTCTGTCTACTTAGCAATGCACTGCATAGTCAACCTAAGTCCACTTAGCACCAATATTTGTCAGATGAATAATCTCAATGTTTTTAACATTTGTTCACTCAAACAAAGTACATAATGGGCTACTGTGAATCAGGGCATACTAAGTAGGGAGCTGTACAGCAAGCATTTCTAACATGTACAACTTATACATGTTGGTACAGTCAAGAAAATGAATCAAGACCAGAGTATTGTTTAGAGTTATTTTCAGGAAGTGGGCACTAGTTAAGCAAGTACGTTTGTGTATATTTTATTAAACTACTTGTAAAAGGAGCATTGGGATGCAACATTATGGTGATTGAACAGGGGCTGGAGCTTGTTAGCTATTGCCAGACCTATTAGATTAGAGACTCTTTTTTGACTTTCTAAGAAGAAGAGACTATGTAGGATACTGGCCGGTGTGAGAAATTTTCTAGCATTGTAGAGAAAGCCTACCTTTCTTGCATGAGCCTTGGTCAGGTATTCTATGTATTTGTTACAATTCATGTAAATCTAAATGTTAATTTGAATGATTGACTCTCAAATATGGTGGTATCAATGCTCGCAGAAATTAGCTATGGCAATTGGTAGTTGAAAAAATTTCTCGTAATTGTTAAATGAAAATACCTTTGTCTTGTCTGATTAAATATTACCATTCACTCTATCCTCATTCAGCTACAGACTGGAAATTATTTTCTCAGGGGTTAGTCATTGTCTTGGCTGTGTGCATTCGTTTAGCCTATATAATGAGAATAGAGCATGGTGTCATCAGCAAATATACCAATTTCTGACACAGTAGCATCAAGAAGATCTTTTTTAAAAATTAGGAATTATAATAGTCGAATGATTGGTTCCTAGAGAATATTAATACCATGTACAACCATAAAAATCTGGATATCTTTATTGCGACTAAGATGGATCTGATTATATTAAATATTCGTCCAGTAATACTGTACGCATAAATGTTTATGAGAAGACTTTCATGCCAAACCATGTCAACAGCATTGCGTATATCAAACACTATCGCTTAACTTAACCAGCTTGTCCAGTGTATGGTAAATGCATTTCTAGATGACTGTTAGGATATCTAAATCCATCTGTAAAAAAATTAGCATCACTAAGGTGGTGAACTGTTGCTAATTGATTACAGATTCAAAAAAGAGTGGGAAAGGGATGATATGGCGGTAATCTGAGTCAGTTCATTCAAAAAAATTCTTGTAGCCCTATTATCACAGAGAAAAATTTTCTGTAAATATTGCAGCAAAAATTGGCAAGACATTTTTTGTAGAGTGTAAAGGGCCAATTCAGCAGAACATTTCCTTAAAATGCTAGCAAGGATATGATCAGACCCACATGATTTGAAGAGATCAAGGCTTTTATTGTGTGACTCAAGTCTGTAATGGAAAATTGTGATGGAAATGCTGTGCAAGAAATTCTACCATATCAGTTGCTGTGCACACAAACACATAAAGATTCCTTATCTATTATTTATATGAAACTTAGTCATATACAATGATATACCTTTTCAGTTTAATGTAATGTATAACTTTATGTAGTAACTATTATTTTTATAGACAAAATTCCAGTACATTTAGTCTCTGTAAACCCTCATCTATATTCAACCAAATTCAACTTTGTATATTTTAATTGAAAGTTAACATGTTAAATTTTAAAATTCAAAAATTATTTTTTGTCAGTTTTGACCATTGTTCATTTGTAATCTTCTAAATATCATTGGATTATTATTTTAGTCATTTTTTATGGATATAATTGTTCAGTCATAAAATCTGCTTAAATATGATATTTTAATTTATCCAGAAAAAAGATTGAGAGTGCCATCAGCCAGAATGGAATTGTAAGCAAAAAATAAAGTTAGACAGACAGACAGACAGACAGACATAGTGAGTTTTCCCGGTCAAGAAATAATAAATAGAAGAAATGAAGTTCCATATCATCAGATTATATGTAGGAGGATTGGTAAGTTGATAAACAAAAGATACAGTTAAAAACATCAAAATGTAATCGCCGTTTCCAATGTGCATGGTAAAAAACAGATAAAAACACAGAAAATAAAAAAGAATGTAATTTTTGGGCAGTTTAAAAAAAATTGTTAAATGCTGGCTGAATTTGTTTAAAAGATCAGATAGAAAAAGTTAAAAATAAACTTTTTGTACTTTAATTTGAAAAACAAAAGATGCAGTTAAAAACATGAAAGTGTAATCGCCGTTTCCAATGTGATTGGCAGTTTGAACGCTGCATTACAGTAACAAATGGATGAACACACGAAAATAAAAAAAGAACGTGATTGTTGGGCAGTTTAAAGAAATTTGTTAAATGCTCAATTTGTTTAAAAGATAGGAAAAAGAAAACTCATTTATCATGTCAAAAAAAAAATCATGCATGCCGGGCACAAACTCAGAAAACATAAGACCGTAAGAGAGCACACTATCCATTGGACTAAGATGCTAATGATATTATCACATTGTAAATTTATCTATAAGCTTGAAATACTACTCAACAAAAATATCCCCAACAAACTTGACACTCAACAAAATTCACTAAAGATGTTGCCAGATATTGAATAGCTTCGACTTTATTAGCTTCCTTTCTCAAACCAATTGAATTAGGAATTCCATTGTTTCTTTGACTTTACCACAATTTAAATGAAATATTAAAAAAACATCCTGCTTCGCAAATCTGAAGATAGGACTTTAATAATTTGGCTCCAGAAGTAATGGTAGCCTCTTATGTCTAAGTAGCCCTTTTTTTTTTTTTAGGTGTTTAAAGAAAAAAGTTGGGTTCACTCTTGTGGGCAAGAGAATTTTTGGACCTGTCAGTATCTTATATCTCTACAAAACCAAAATTTGTTCATGGACAGAGTATTATTGCCACATTTGCACTGGTCTGTCAACCAGCAGTCTCTCATAAAAAAGCCTCTAAATTATTATGTTCCACAGTGTCTAGTTAGCTGTCCCATCACTGCAATATTGCATCAATATGCTTGTTCTACCAGAACTTCAATGGAATGTACTCTGAAGACCATGCTGCTTTTTACCTTCTTATCAAAATAAATACCCTGACCACCCAGACAATAAGAAAAACTCCGCTCCATCACTGTAGAGATTCCCAGATGCTGTAAAGCGTTCTACTATGATTGCTTTTCTTACTCAAACTGCTGAGCTTTGGAATTCCTTTTTTGCTCCCTGTTTTTCTGACTGAGCTGACATGCAAAAACTTAAATGTCATGCAAACAAGCTTGTTCATAACTCTTCACAAAAAGTGTTTGTTTGTCTTAGGTATTAAGTTTTACGGCATATCAATCATTTATGCTCCATTTTTAAATACCATTTTATTAGTTTTCCATTTCTCCAAATATTAAAAAAAGTCAATTTAATTCAAGTGTTGGATGGTAAACGAAAATCCATTATTTTATCATTATTACCTTTTAAGAATAAGTATTTTAAAACCAATTCACATCTTAGTAAAAATAAGTTTGTTTGCACAAGAATATTATAAAATCAACATGATTTTTTTAAATGTATCTTTTAAAATTTGTTTTATATTTACAGAAACTCCTGCAAACAAAATTAAAAAAAATATACTCCATAAATGGATGTAAATGGATCTTCATTCCCTTGGTGATTTGATATATGGAAATATTTTCAAAAAAAAAACAACATTTTTTGAAATTTCTTGATGTAAAGTGTGTTAACAATTTTTTCACTGAAACATAAATATATTTGCTAAGGTAAAAAAATCATTCGAAGATGATTTGAACTTAATTTTTAATAACCAAATGAGTTAACATTTGGTGGATTGTTGAACAATTGAGATTATGAACATAAAAGCAAATGAACACATATTTCTCAAGTTCCTTTAATTTGCTAAATATATGTTAACAAAGATAAAATTATTTTGAATATATATTTTAGTGACAAAAGTTTATTATTTCCTTCTTGCAAACAACAAATCCTAAAAAAATAAAATGTGAGACATATTCCTGAATTAATTTTTAAAATTTTGAAAATATATGCAAACAAGAATTTAAATACTGTTTATGCGTTAACAACAATAATTTTTTAATTATGTATATTAAGAAAGATTAAAATTTTAATTATATATATATATTAAGAAAGATTAGAATTTTAATTATATATATATTAAGAAAGATTAAAATCTATACATTAATCAAGATTTAAAAATTTTGAAAATATATATCAAAAAACTTTAATAATTTAAAATATATATTAAGAAAACTTTTAAAATTTTGAAAAAAAATCTTAAAATAGATTGACATAAAGTTTTGAAAATATATAGTAACAAAAAGTAAATTATGGAAAAATGCACAAAAAGAAATCGTGATAAACAAATATTGAATGTTTCAATGTCAAAAATTAATTTTGAATCTGATGTACAACAAAAACCATATTCTTGTGAAGTGTCTATTCCAAAGAAGATTAGAAAACAACAAACCTATTCTTGTGAAGTCTGTGGTTATTCTTGTACATTGAAATGTAACATGTTACAACATCAGCGAACACATACAGGAGAGAAACCATATTCTTGTGAAGTTTGTGGTTATTCTTTTACACTGAAATCCAATTTATTGCGGCACAGGCTTACACATATTGGAGAAAAACCATATTCTTGTGAAGTATGTGGGCTTTCTTTTTCTGACAAGACAAATTTAGTGCGGCATCTGCGAATACATACTGCAGGAAAAACATATTCTTGTGGAAAATGCGATTCCTCTTTTTTGAACAAGAAAAATCTAGTTGAACATATGCAAACACATAAGGGAGAGAAACCATATTCTTGTGAAATATGTGGCTCTTCTTTTTCTAAAAAGTCAAATTTGGCTCAACATAGGCGAACACATACTGGAGAAAAACCATATTCTTGTGAAGTATGTGGCTCTTCATTTTCTCACAAAATAAACTTAGTGCGACATTTGCGAACACATACTGGAGAGAAACCCTATTCTTGTGAAGTATGTGATTCTTCTTTTGCTGAACAGACAACTTTAATACGACATATGCGATCTCATACAGGAGAGAAACCCTATTCTTGTGAAGTATGTGGCTCTTCTTTTGCTAGCAAGTCAAACTTAGTGCAGCATGTCAGAACACATACGGGAGAGAAACCACATGTTTGTGAAATATGTGAATCTTCTTTTTCTCACAAAATAAACCTAGTGCGACATTTGCGAACACACACTGGAGAGAAACCTTATTCTTGTGACGTATGTGGCTCTTCATTTGCACAAAAATCATGTTTAATAAGGCACATACGAAAGCATAAGAAAATTCCCCAATGATGCTTGGTTAGGCAGAGCTGAGATGGAAAAGATAATGAAATACAAAGATTTTATGTACGACCTGGAAAGAAACTTGAATCTTTGGAAAATCGCTATCATTCCAGTAATTATAGGTTCAATCAGACTAATAAAAAGGAATTTGAAAAACTACCTGGCATATATACCCAGTGAACCAAGTGCAAGGGAGATTCAAGGAATTGCATTAAGAGACCATTAGAACTTGAAAAAAAGATTTCTTAATTTGAATGTGTGAGATAGGTAAATATCTTGCATCCGGCAGGATGCCCCATCTATATCTAGAATAAAATGAGAAAATGTAAAGAAATAAAAAAGGACTCAAATAATGACAAGTCATGCAATGCCAGAGCCAGAAATAACATGTTGGATGATATCTCTATCATCCAATTGTGATAAATTCCAGGATTGCAAAAGAAACTGCCATACACAACCTAGACAATTTCTTAACTAGCACAACTAAAAGAACAGCATAATCATTATTGTAGCTGCTTCATCAGATTTTAAGCCACACTAGCAAGGTTAGTACAAAATGGTACAACTCTCTTATCCTAAACAAGTAAAACAGGATGCACTAGTAAATACAGATGCATCTGTTGTCTCATATGACTTAGAACCTTTTCACTGACCTGTTGCAGACAATCTATTAACAGTTTTCTTCTGGAGAATACATCAAAAAAGAAAAAGCAGAATGCAGGAAGAACTGGTTTTACTTCAAGGCCAAGTATTGATTAATAAGACTATTTTTGAACGATGACTAAAAAGTATATGATGGTGTGCCATACACCTGACTATTGCAGTGCTTTGAATTATATAAAATCCAATGATTAAGAATATTTATATAAAAATATGCCAAATAAATGTCATTAAGACATTTTATGTGTATAACATACTCCAGTAAATGATTTTCATACTTTATGGAACTCGCAAAGCAAATCATAGAATTAACCCCCACACACTATATTTAACATAATATTATAATAATTTTCTACAATTCAAAAAAAGAAACAAAATAATGATGATTGGAATATACATACAGCATGTGAAAATGAGAACTGTTAATTGTGTTTATTGCCTTAAAACATAACTTCTCTTTCATAACACTCTAATTGCATGTGTTTAATCAATCCACGGAAATCAATTAATGGTGAGATTTTTACAAAATTTATGATATTCATAATTGGATGTATTTATTTTTAATGTGACCAAACCTATTTCATTTTATGAAATCTGAACAATATATATTTATTTGGGCCGATCAAAATTTTAATGTTACATGAAACAAAAAAAAGAACACATCAGATTTAACTTTATTTTTTTAATATTTATCGTGATAAACTTTGTAAAGTTCCTGTGAATAAAAAGTGAAAGAATGCAATATTTTAATGCTTTGTTTACCATGATCTGTAAAAGTGCAGAAAAGGAAAAAAAATCACAAAGATAATGGATTTTTAAGAAATTTTTATGAGAAATTTAGGAGTCACCAGATCTATCTTGAAATACGGTCTCCAATTTTTCAGTAATGAAACTCTGGCAGTTATGAATCATAAAAAAGGTTCATCAACCCATAATTTGTGGTGTTTCATAGAATATTGATCTGTTATTGGGTAATGTAAAGACCACTGGATTCAAGTTTTATATAAAAACTGAAACTGAAGGAAATCTTTACTCCACATATAAATCATAGAAATCATTGTAAGAAATGTTTGCATTGCTCCAAGAAAGTTTTCTTTTGAGTATTTCCATTGCAAATAAAAACGGTTTGCATTGTAAACTGATACTTGGAATCCATTGAACCATTCTGAAATTGTCAGCTGTATGAAAAGTTTGAATATTATGCTTTTAGTCCGCATAAAATAAGTCTCGTACCTATATAAGTGCAAGGTACGTCCAAGGATGGAGTACTGTCACCACATCTGGGCAGGAATTGCTAGAAAAAACTTATCCTGCCTTGACAGAGTTCAAAATAGACTTTGTAGCCTAAAGAGGGTTAAGGTTAGCCTGTCTCTGCTTTATCTTTATTTTCATGGCAAGAGCCCATTAAAGCCCCAATCTATAGTCCTCTCTCGCCAAACTTTGATAATAAACACTCATCTAGCTGAAATCATTATCAATAATTTCCCCCACTCTTTATCTGTACCTAAACCTAAGCAGATTTGATGAACAAAGCTTCTTTTTGAGAACTGCACGCTTGTGGAACTCTCTTCCATTTGCCTGCTTTCCAGCTGACTACGATTTGGTAATTTTCAAGTCCATCATAAACAAATTTTTGACAAGCTGTCCCCTTAAATAATCCACTACTAATGATTACTACGATATTGTCCCATTGACTACTGTACACTCAATAACCCTTATCCTCAAGTTGCCTCTGAGCCTTTATAAGTGGTAACTCCTTTGTAAAAAAAAAAGATTGTCATAAACATCATTTAGAAGATTTGTTGGACACTTTCTAATAACTTGGTAGAAATTACACTATTGTAACAGGTGTTCATATTCTTTTGACATTAATGAATGTATGGAAGGACATCACTTCATGTATTAGCAGGTCAAATTTTACAGAAAAACAAATCACAAACACGTGCTATTGCTGTTTAGTGCTCACTTCTATTATGTTATATGAAAAATAATTCTTTAACTCATTTTCATCCCAAGCAAAGTGTATTATGATTTAGACGTAATGAGCTACTATTTGGAATCCTGTTTGTGGGGTGTTGAGCAACAAGATAACATTACATAAGATTACATTAAAATTTCTGCATGTTCGTAGTTAGGAAAAGAGGCAATTCCAAATACTAGCAATCCAAAGGAAGAAACTATTAGAGTAGAAGGCTTCCCGGCATTTAGGGTTCTCAACAATGAAGAGGTGAGATTTTGCTGCTTGTCAAGTTTGTCAGGGCTATTTATATCAAAGAGACACAAGAGATATGAGTTCATAAGAGCACATTCGATTAAAATACTTGTAAAAAAAGTCATAGGAATATAATTTAACCAGAGAGGTCATTTACAAATATCAGGAATAATAATACCTAATGATTTACTCTTGAACCACGTACATTAATAACATGCTGATTTTATGTGTATCCATCGAGGACAACCTGAATTTTCTTCTTGTCTAAGAAAGATATAATTATCTTGAATAGCTGTCCAGTAATAATGTATGATTTAATTTCTATGAGAAGACCTTGCCAGACCTATTCTTAGCTTTCCCATTCTTATCCAGTGCACGGTATATGCATTGAAAGATGGCCACCAAAATATCTGCAGCAGAATGAGCTTGCCTTAATCTATACTGTTAGTCAGAAAGATGTTTAGCATTTACAAGCTTATGGAGTAGTGCTTGATTAATTAATGACTGGTTTTAGTGAAGAGGAGTGAAGACTGATGGGGCGATAAACAGGTCAGTTCTTTCACCAGAATCCAGTTCAGTAACTATTATATATTTTTATGTTTTTTTCTTTTTTTAAAAGTTAAATGTTGATCCATTAAAATTATCTTATGAATTTTTATTTTATCAAATAAAAATCCGACAGACTTTGAAATCATCCTTATTTATTTTAAATAGATAAATAATATTTAAAAATATTGCTTTAACAGACTACAAAATGTTTTAATTTTCATTTTTAAATTAATTTTTATATTAGTCTCTTACATCAAGTGACTTTATGCCTTTTCTGGAGCTATTTCGATTATATATATATATATATATATATATATATATATATATATATTGTAGTTTGGAATGTTAGATGAGATAAGTCATTGGTACCGTCGGTTTCAAGCCTGATAATTACCGTTTTAGATATCCATATCAAGCTCTCTTCGGCCAATACTCATCTCTGAGATGAGTATTGGCCGAAGAGAGCTTGCTATGGATATCTAAAACGGTCCTAATTATCGGGCTTGAAACCGACGGTACCAATGACTTATCTCATCTAACAACTTTCTGTACACAAAATACAATATATATATATATATATAAATATATTAGTTCAATTATACATTCCAAAATGGAATGCTGGAGAGTGGCGTCAGTGATGTTTCGGTGTGGATCATGGTAAAACTTTCTTTCTTGCTTACATATTAATACTGTGAATTTACGAATGTTGTGTCACTTTTTGATTTGTAGATTATGGGTATGTATAACGAGTACCAAAATGTGTCTGTTTTGTGAGGATTGTTTGTGTCTATATGAAGTTCTTTGGGTGTGTGTGTGCGGCGTTAACACATAAAGAATGGTCAATTAATATGCAGACAATAATGCATGCGGACAGTTCTTTTATGGACCAATAACAGTGTACACATACCTTGTTTGCCCTTTTTTAGTTCTGCAAATTAACTTCGTTCTCTGAAAGAAAACACCAAGAAACGTTTTTTTTTTTAAATATGGGCCTTTTGTTCCGTCTGGATTTCCTTTCAGAGTTTACATGCTTACTGTAGTGTACGTTTCTTTATACCTTGTCCACTAGCTTCTCTGGCAATGATTCTCTAACTGTCGATCCAAACTCCCTCACTGGTGTGTTCTCTAACTGTCCATCTCTTCTCTATCTATCTATGTCATTATCTGTCATGCAGCATAAAGAATCACCACCTGATATTTCTCCTGTTATTTATGAAGACTAAATTCCTAATTCTTATTGTTAGCTAAATTCTATTTTGCTAAATTAAGTTGTTTATTTTGCTTGATATTCCACTACAAATCAAAACATAATTACTTTACCTTTCCAAATTCCTCTTTGTTATTAATTTTTGATATTTTGTATTCAAAAACATCTACATTTCGATAATAATGATAATAATAATTGCCTTGGTGATTTGGCAATACCCGTCAACGCTAACGATACAACAATTAAACCACAAATATTAAATGTTGCAGGTTGTGCTATTATAGCCTCCTTATAAGATTGTTGTTCCCGCCTTTGATTGCATGATTTCAGATGATTTACAAAACCAGTATTTGCTCAAAGAAATCTATCACATACAATACACTTCAATATTTTCATCCTGCTTTCTTAAAGCATGATTTACGACAGTAAGATCTACATACCACTCTTCCGAGTCGTTACATCTTTCTGTGATGGTGTTTCTTTGTAATGATTGATCTTTTGATTGGGCTTCCCGGTTATTTACATCCATTTTGAGTAATTTAAAAATCTTTTTCACAAACTTTTTTCTTGGTTCATGTTGTGGTCTTTTACCTTTATCTATCTTGCCTAAAAATAGTTTTATAAGAAGTCTTTGTCCGCCATCATAACTAGGTGTCCAATCAAGTGCATTTGATTTTGAATGTTTTCATTTCTATACTAGTGCTATTTCAAAAAAGCTAGTGGCAGGCGTGAGTGTCTTCCAGTTAATATTAAGTATTCTCTGATCCATATACCAAGGTAATGATAATACATTCTTCATAAATACTAAGTTTAGTTTTTGATGTGAATCCCTGATCTAACCATACATGTTTCTCCAGTTTTCCAACATAAAACTGGCTTTGGCTATTCTGTGATTTTTTTTCTGCATCAAGCATATAGTCCCTACTCAGTGTACTACAAAGGTATACAAAGCAGTCCATAATTTTTTACTTCTTACCATTCACCAAGATGTTTGGTTCAA
>NC_136526.1:20238625-20286125 GCF_053919585.1 Euprymna scolopes | reverse complement strand
ATTTGTTCCTACTTTGATTATTGAATCGTTAAAGAAGCTATTTGTCTTTAAAACAATTTCCTGTAAATATACCTTTATTAAAAAACACGAAAATTATATGAAATTATCAACATCGGCATAGAAAGATGACAAGCGATTTAGTTTGTTTTTCGATAGATATCAATTCAAGAATAATAGTGTCCGTCATTTTTTCTGATCGTAAAATTATACATAATTTACTACCTTTTTACAATATTAAACAAAAAAATTGTCCGGTTTCAAAACGGTCTATTTAAATTTTCCTCCTCTTTAATTTTCTATCTTTTCGGTTGCTATCTTGAATATTTACATATTTTTGGATAAAACTCGTGTAAATAATTTTTTTTTCACCCCGAACAGGGCATATTGACACTTGAAACGTAAGTGGCTAATGGGGAAGAATAGGGAGTTGAGAAACGAGATGCCTGTTAACATGATTTTTTTTTAACTGCTACAGTCTAGTACTGTTAGAGAAACATGAAACAGAGAGGGCATTCCAAAGTTTAGTAGTCTGAGGGCAGAAACAATTAGAATAGAAGGCTTTTATATATATATATATATATATATATATATATATATATATATATATAAATAACTATTTAATTTACTCACATAAAATTGATATATGAAAGCATAGATTTATGCATAAACTTTAAGTATTTACTTCAAAAGTGCTCAATACGTAGGTAGAGCTAATTATTAATTTATAAAATATATATGGCGATTAAGCTACACTGAATATTCCGCGTTTCATTCACTCTAGAACTCTTCAGGCTTATGCGCAAATTCTGTGGTTGTTTATCGTTTTTATATACTCCTCTTCTATTGAGATTTTAGTTAGCCAATCAACTTTCTAGTATCCACCGCGCCCTTCCTATCAGCCAATGAGCATGCATTTATCGGACAAAGGCCTATTTGGCCTCTGGTTGACCTGTTCCTTTGTGTGTGCTCTATTTAGTTTCTTGATCTGTTTTAAAACTAGGTTAGTGTTATATATATATATATATATATATATATATATATATATAATCAACATTGGAGGGGTGGATTTTTTTTGTTTGTCAGGTTAACTGGTAGTATGTACATCATGAGAGGCACAAGGACTATGACTTCATCAGAGCACATGTGCATTAAAATACTTATAAAACAGTCACAGGCATATGACATTTAAGTGATGGGACTGAGGTTGGAGCTTGTCCGACAGTGATCTACTTTTTTTTTAGACTCTGGTTAAGATTGATGGATGAGTGATGTATGCAGCAGCCCAGATGTGTTTGTAATTTTCTAGGACAGTAGAGGGATCCCACCTTCTTTGCAGCATCCTTGGCAATGTCCTCAATGGATTTATTCCAATTCATCTTGTCTGTTAATGTGAAATTTAGAGGATGAGCGGTCAGGTTATTTATCATAGCTATCAGTAGTTGAGAAGGGTTTTTGCAGTTGTTTAAGGTAAGAAGCGCAGTTGTAGTAGCATTAAGTGTTACCTTTAGGGTCTCTTCCACGACAGACTGTGGATCATTTTCTAACGTTCTTATCATTGCCTTGGATATGTGTACATTTATTTTTCCCTCATGTCCATCATAGAGTGTGGCATGATCAGAAAATATACTTATTTTAGATACAATTTTAGCAGGAGGATCATTTATCAATATAAAGAATAATAAAGGTCCAAGGATCGAGCCCTGGAGCACGCCTGCATTAACATTATATTATTTGGACATACGGTAATCAAGGACAGTCTGGATTTTTCTCTTATCTAGAAAGGATCTGATAATGTTGAGTATTCATTCAGAAATGTCATAGGATTTAATTTTCAGGAGAAACCCTTCATGCCAGACTTTGTCACAGGTTTCATATATATCAAGGGCTACATCTCTTGCTTCCCCTGCCTTATACAGTGCATGGTATATGCGTTCAGTGATGACCGTTAAAATATCCACAGTAGAACAGGATTGCAAAAGTCATACAGTTGGTTGGAAAAAAAACTTAGCATTTACAAGATGGTGTTTGATTGATCAAAGACATTTATTAATGATTTTAGCAAAGAGAAGGAGGAGGCTGATGGGGCTATAATTGAGCTGGTCAGTTCTTTTCTCAGTATTCTTAAATACTAGTACAATGGAGGTAATTTTTCAGCTATTAGGGATGCAATATGTGGTAGGATTTTTGTTGATGTATTTGGTGAGGTCAGGGGCTGGCTCAGCAGAACATTTTTCAATTAATATGGCAGGGATTTGATCATGCCCACATGCCTTGTATGTGTCTAAATTTTTTATGATATCACAGATATGAGAAGGGGGTAATTTTCAGACATATGAATGTGTCCACAAAGTGAAATTTTAGAGAAAGTAGCTGGAGGGGTATTAAGTTGAGTTGGAAGCGAACCACTAGTAAAGCAAGTCAGCTTTTTTTGGTTGCCGTGCAAACGACCATGATTGCTGGATATTGTGAGAATTTTTTCCAGAAATTATGAGATCCTATTTTCTGAAATTGGTTACATTTGCACAAGTTGAAGTGGGCCATTGTGAAGAGTAGAGCTTGCTATAGTACTTTTATGTAAGAACATGTTCCTTAATTCATTTGTCTCATTGGCACATTATTCAGCAGGAAGAGAAAAGATATTAATCCATGGGGAATCTCTGATGGTTTCCTAATCAGCCTTTTGGAATTATCTTTTCATTTTTATCAACAGCTCCTTAGCTTGGGTTCGATAAGTATGGGGGATGTCATCCAACATGGTGGTCGGCATTCCCGAGTAGAGTATGTGCATTTATCACACAATTCTCAGGCGCTGAAGTTAAAAATAGATCTAGAATTATGTCTTGCTAATGGAAACGATCTAGGAGGCAGGTCGGAAATGTGACCAGAATAAGCTATAGATAGGTGTGCTGATAACTATTGTATCTATGTAACTCCAAAAACCAAACCAATTAAAATCTCCTAATAAATGTTCCTGGGCGTTAGTATCTAAGAGTGCTGCATCTATAGTGACATTATTGATTAGGGTACAGTTTGATTTGAAAGGAACTAAAAGAGAGAATAAAAAGTAACTAACGTATTGTTGTAAGGTTTATCTAAAGCACATGAAGATTCTAATCGTTTTTTCTTGAAGACACAAAGGTCATTCAAAAGCTAATAGGCAAATAAAGAATAAGTTTAAATTGAAGTTATTGGCTTTTGGAGATTCTTTTTTACGACAGGGCCGCATCCAAACAAATGTTTCCTTTTGGTTGAGATACGGATGTCCAGTACTGAGTGGTTTTCAATTTTGAATGTAAACATGTTCAAAATATCACAAAAATTAGAGATTTTAATTCAATTTCAGTATTTATAGAAACAAAGTGAATGGCGATAATAATTAACAAAGATTATCATTATTTAAACAGCCATTCTTTACATACGGCAGCTGTTCTTAACATGGGGAGGTTGGGGGTGTTTCTTCTGAAAGCCATTCTTAACATGGCAAGTTTGGGGAGTATTTATTCCAATAGCCGTTCTTAACATGGGGAGGTCAGGGGTGTTTATTCCAAAAGATTAACATGGGAAGATTGAGTGCGTTTATTCTGAAAGCCGTTCTTAACATAGCGAGGTTGGGAGTGTTTAGTCTAAAAGCCATTTTTAACATGGGGAGGTTGGGGGGTGTTTATTCTGAAAGTTATTTTCTTATTTTCAACCTTCCCGTAATGAAATTTTTAAAGTTAAGTCTTCAGATGGCCCCCCAGTGCACTTTCACTGACAGACAATTTCAACTGAATTTTACAGTAATGATAACATAGGGCAAGAGGCCAAACACTAGGTGTATCAGAATTTTTGTAGGAATTTTTGACACCCCTAACACGAAACTGCGAATAAAATATAAAAATCTCGTAATTTCTCCTCTAAAAGTGGGTTGTTTATTTTCTTTATGGATTACACTTCCAAAATAAATTATTAAAGTTGTTTTAAATGTAATAGAAATATTTTTTTCTATTAAAAAAAAAAAGAGTAATGAAATTAATTGAATTTTACGAGTTCAGTATTTTTCAATTTTTAAACTTTAAAAATCTATCAAAATTTTTCTATTGATTCTATTTTTACGATATTTTCAGGGTCACTGTGAAATTTTATACTCTTTCCAATAAATCGAATATAATATTTTAGACAAACGTTTTTTTTTATTCACGCCCCCCCATTTTCAAGTGTCTATTAAAAAGTAAATAATTAATTTACTCACCAAAGTTTTATATATCACAAATTGAAGATAAAAGATCAATAAATAATATATTCAAATTTAAAACAAAAAAGTAGTGTTTTTTAGAATTTTCCCTGTAAAGTCCGAAGTTTAAAACCTTTTTTTTTTAAAGAAACCACGCTGTTTGTTTTTTCTTTTGTTTTTTTAATGAAACATTGGTACTTGCTCCTTTAATTGAAAAAAAATTAGGGCTTGAATTACATTTAAGCTTGGAAAGACAGGGGGTCGAATTAATTCACGCCTCCCATTTTGAAATGTCTATTAAAAAGTAATTAATTTACTCACCAAAGTGTTATATATCACAAATTGAAGATAAAAGATCAATAACTACTATATTCAAATTTAAAACAAAAAAGTAGTGTTTTTTTAGAAACTTACCTTTAAAGTCCGAAGTTTAAACCCTTTAAAAAAAAAAACACCACCTTGTTTTTTGATTTTTTAATGAAACTTTGTCCTTGCTCCTTTAATTGAAAAAAAAAAAATTAAGGCTTGAATTACATTTTTGGAGGAGTTATAAGCTTGGAAAGATGGGGTGGAATTATTCAATATTTTTCACGAAATTTCTGACACACCTAGCCAAACACATATAAATAAGAACTAAAAGTAAAAACATATTTAAATTTCTCTGCTTTATCGTTATTTTCATGACAAGTGCTCGTCTGAGCTCCTATCTATAGTCCCCCTTGTCAAACTTTCATGAGAAACACTTGTCTAGCTGAAAACACTATCAATAATTTCCTCTACTCTTTATCTGTGTCTAAACTTAAATGTAGATTCCATGAACAAACAGGCATTCTTTACATGCGGCAGGTGGGGAGTTTGTTAACTATTATATACATTGCAACCTAATCTTTATATGAAAACGATTAGCCCCAAAACATTTTTTTGCAGATCTTTTATTTATTTCATTATTTATTTCTATATTTTACATTTTTGTTCATCAAATATTAATTTTTTCTGATTTTTGTGAATTATAGTACAAATAGAAATTAATTTGTTTTCACCAGGACTTAGGGTTAGTAATAGTGTAAAGGTAGGTATGTTTTTTTTTGTAAGAAAACCATAAAATGGAAAATTGTTTATATAAATATAATTGAAATTTATTAAAAATAAAATAATAGTAAAGTCAATATAAAATATTGCAAAATAAATTGTTTTCTGTTTATTTCATGGAGGTAGCTTGCGCTCATCCATCAGCTACGATCGTATGCGATACTTAATTGTATTCTTAGTATATCTCGTACTGAAAATTGAATTTGCAATCATAAAAAGGTGGCCAATTAATATTGTTTATTTATTACTCCACACTTTATCCATTGTATCACAGATCCATGGTGCAATGGCTATAAAACATTTAAGTCAACAATTTTACTTGGGAGAAGATGAGGATGAATACTTTCATAATCAAGGAGGTAATAGTCAGCCTCCATCCACTAGCAATGAATAACATAGTCAATATTAATTTATTTATCAATGAACTGCATAGTCAGCTTCGATCTACTCAGCAATGAATTGCATATCCAGTCTCAATCCACTTACAAATAGACTGCATCGTTAATCTCAAGCTATTTTGCAATAGACTGCATAGTTAATCTCAATCAATCTAGCAATGTAAACAGTACATGATCAGCCTGAATACACTTAGTAATAAACTACATAATCAGTCTCAACATACTTAATAGTGAACTACATATTCAGCATCAATTTACTGTGTTTGTTCTATAAGAACTTCAAATGAATGTACTCTGATGACTTTTCTGCCCATGTGCTTCTTGATGTATTTACGCTGACCAATTCATAATTAGTAAAATTCCACCCCTTCACTGTAGTGATCCCTGACAGTTTTCTACTATTGTGTTTTTTTCCTCAAACTTTTGGACTCTGGAATTGCTTTTCTGCTTCTTGTTTTTCTCACTGTACCAACATGTAGAAATTTATATATCGTATGAACAAACATGTCACTACAAAAAAAAGGAATGAATCGTTTGTTTTAATTAATAAGTTTTATGACCTATCACCCATTTGTGTTTTATTAATTGAAGAGTCAGTAGTATTTTTGTTAAATGTGAAACGAAAACCATATTTATCGTTATTTTTAATATAAGAATAAGTTTTTTAAACCCGACTCAACATCTTAATAAAATAAGTGTGTTTGTAAAAGAATTTAAAATGTATCTTTTTGAATTTGTTTTCTATTTGCAGAAACTCCAACGAACAAAACAAAGGAAAACTCCATTATGATTTGAATGGATCTTCAGTTCCTTGGTGACTTGGAATATGGAAACATTTTCAGAAAACACATTTCGAAATTGTTTTGTGTAAATTCAGTGAAGTTAAATTAAGCTTTCACTGAAACAAGAAATCAATATTTGCTGGATTGTTTCAACAAAACAACTTGATCAGTTATCACACAAAGTGAACATCCAATATATAAAAGGCAAAATGGGCGCAAGCGGTTGTGTACGTCCGCCAAAGGCTTTTTGACTGGGGTTAGATTCCGGGAGACGTTTACTCATACTTCCTAAATCATAATATCTCAGATTCGCAAACAAGCATCATCTCCATCTTTTTTTGATTTTGTTTTAAAAAATTTCCTCTGTGCCATCGTTTTGAGTGTTTGTCTTTTTTTGTATAAATAAAGTGAAACTAATCGACCAAAAATGCCTGGCGCCTCGCCTTCCAGACACGTAATATCTATTCTGTAATCGGTCCTTGATCAATGTAGGGGAAACCTTCATACTGAGTCAATTATCATTTATTTGGATACTATCAGAGTGCTCCCTTTTTTGGGAGAGCTGGTCCCCCCCACATTAAAAATGACCTTTGTGGGAAGTTTAAAAGCAACACCATTTCTGCAAGTCATCTTTTTGATTGGCCGTTAAATTTGAATGCTTTACACGTCCGGTTGTGTCATGGAGTAGAGTGAAGACTTCAGATTTTCTTTCACTTTCTTTTCCGCCTTTGCATCATCGGTTCGAGTCTGCCTGCCTGCCTCTGTTTTACACCTCCAAACACCCGGGCAATGCCGGGCACCTAAGCTAGTTTATGATAAGCATTAAAACAATATTCTTAGATTTGTGAACAGACAGACACATATCAATTATTTTTTGTAATTTAAATATATATATTAAGAAAGGTCTAAATAATTTGAATATATATTTTTTTGCTTTTTGCAGAAAGGAATATGATAAAATACACAGAAAAAGTTAAAAAAATATAACATAGAACATATTTCTCAATTGATTGGTTAACTTTAAAATATTTGCAAACTAAAATTTAAATAATGTTATATATATTGATACATATTACAAAGCTTTAAATAAGTTTTAAATATATATATATATATATATATATTAGCAAAGATTGAAGTAATTTGTAAAAATATATAACAATTTAAAGAATCTATTTATTCAAGAAAGCATTTCACTGATTACAAGAAAATATATAAACAAAAATTTAAATAATTTTGAAAAAAATGTATATATATTTACAAATATATATGTATTTTTAACAAAAATTTACATATTTAAAAATATATATAAAAGCAATGATTTTAATATATTTAAAGATATAGAAAAGCAACAATAGTAATAATTTTTAAATATATATTATTAACAAAGATTTAAATATTTATTTAAAATTATATATTTACAAAGATGTAAATAAATTTTTAAACTATATATTAACAAATATGCAAACAATATTCTTTAAATTTGATATATTAAACAATTTCAATAAATGAAGTGTATATTAACAAAGATTTAATTAATTTTTGAAATATATAGTAACAAAAACTGAAATATTTAAAAAAGTTAAGTTATATATATGTATATATATATATATGTGTGTATCTATGTTAAATATTTGAATATATTTTGTAACTATGTAAAAATAACTGAAATATAAACTTAAATATTGCCCATTCATTTGCCTCTTAGAAAAAATACCAAAAATCACACTAAACAATATCGAATGTTTAGATTTCAATAAACAATTTTGATTTGATGTGCATATCGAGGTAAATGTCTTAATAAACGTATGCCAAGTGTATGTTTATTTGCGTGCAGTTAAATGTACGATGTTGCAAAATTCACATGGAGTAGAGAAACCATATTCTTGTGAAGTATGTGGCTTTTCTTTTGTTCACAAAATACACTTAGTGCGCCATATACGAACACATACTGGAGAGAAACCATATTCTTGTGAAGTATGTGGCTCTTCTTTTGCTGCCAAGTCGTCTTTAGTGCGCCATATACGAACACATACTGGAGAAAAACCATATTCTTGTGAAATATGTGGCTCTTCTTTTTCTACCAAGACAAACTTACTGCTGCATGTTCGAACACATACAGGAGAAAAACCATATTCATGTGAAATATGTAGCTCATCTTTTGCTATCAAGGCAAACCTAGTGCAACATATGCGAACACATACAGGAGAAAAACCATTTAGTTGTGATGTATGTGCGTCATCTTTTTCTGACAAGTCATCTTTAGTGCGACATATTCGAATACATACTGGAGAGAAACCATATTCTTGCGAAGTATGTGGCTCTTCTTTTGCGAAGAAGAACACTTTATTTCGGCATATGAGAACACATACTGGAGAGAAACTATTTAGTTGTGAAATATGTGGATCTTCCTTTTCTGAGAAGACATCTTTAGTGCGGCATATTCGGTCACATACAGGGGAGAAACCATATTCTTGTGAAAAATGTGGAACCGCTTTCGCGCAGAAATCACATTTACAGGAACACATGCAAACACATGGAGAGAAAATATATTCTTGTGAACAATGTGACGCCTCTTTTTCTAAAAATAAAAGTTTAGTTGAGCATATGCGCAGACATTCAGGAGAGAAACCATATTTTTGTGACATATGTGGTTCTTCTTTTGCCCTCAAAAGAAGTGTAGGTCGACATATGCGAACGCATACAGGCGATCAACTATATTGTGACGTATGTGGGTCATCTTTTTCTGAAAAGTCAATTTTAGCACGACATATGCGAACACATACTGGAGAGAAACCATATTCTTGTGAAGTATGTGGTTCCTCTTTCGCTAACAAGATAAATTTAGTGCGACATATACGAACACATACTGGAGAAAAACCACATTCTTGTGACGTATGTGGCTCTTCCTTTGCTATAAAAGCAAACTTAGTACGGCATATACGGACACATACAGGAGAGAGACCATATTCTTGTGAAGTATGTGGCTCTTCTTTTACACGGAAATCACATTTAATACAACATATACAAAAACATCCGTAAGAAATCAAATTAACTAAAAAAGAGCCTTAAATGCCAGAACTAGGAATAAAATCTGGAATAATAAAGAGTAATTTGGATGTGTTAAGGATGAAAAACTTGATCAGAAAGGCTTGTAAAAGGCGATATAGCTCTCATACCCAAAATGAGTGAAACTATAGTAAATCTACATTTACCACCTCTCTTCTAGAATGAGAGGCAAAAGGAAGTATTTTGGCACAAGTTAGTGATTAGTAGGACAAACATTGGGGAGTTAAAGGAGACAAAGAGATTTAAACATAGCTTGAATCAATTACCAAAAGTCATATACTTCACACTTGCTAATGCGGTGCCTTAAATTATATAAATATTGTAAATATACTACCGGGTTGCCTTATTCAACTTTCGAGATTACAACAATAGCGACTATAACTCAAATTAATTCGGAAGCAGTAAAACAGATTTATGTTGCACACTGACCTTGGATTTATGTACAATACAACTTCTTTTGAAACACTACAATCCAGACATGAAAATTATTGGAGCTACTGATGCTAACTCGTACAACCTTGGAACGTGCACAAAGACGGATCACTAAAGCATATCGCTCACATGTGTCATACATTAATACCTGCAAAAACAGTTACTCGCAAATTGTGTAGGATGTGTTGGGTATTAATTTCGCAGTCACCAAAATTCATCCTTTTGTTCATGGGAGACATTTTGTGCTACAAACTGAACATAAACCTCTGTTAATGATTTATCTTTTAAAAAGGGAATTTATTAACGCTTACTCTCAAGAGACTAAAGACATGGGGACAATCTCTTTAATTACAATTATGAAATGGAATATCTTCTCTGGTCAAAATTAGTCAAGCTGACGATATATTTAGAGTTATCTCGAAATAGTCTTAACTCCTTAAAGACAGTAATTACATCCTTACAAACTGAGGTAAACTTTTTAGAAATATTTTGCATAAGGCATAAGGAAGGAATAAAAGCAAAAACCCCAGAAAACATTTATCAAATTGTAATGAAGTAGTTATGTAAGGTGACAGAGTTGTTATTTTTGCAGCATTACAGAAAAAAATGCTAAACTTTTTTCATATTTATCGTCAAGTCAAGAAATGATGGGTTCTGTACACGCAAGATTGTGAAGACACCTATAATGTTTAGATCCGTTCTTAAAACCACAAAGTAACCATTATTTTGTCCATTTTGAGGCCGTGTAATATATTCTATCATAAAACTCAATTCTCATCCAGTCAATTTGAAATATTCAGCAGCATGTTATGATTCGGACATACTATGCAAGGAGAAATAGCCAGGTAGAAAGCTTGTGGTTATGTTCAAGGTGTAGGATACAATTTCCATCCAAAGAATATCACTGTGTCATATGCTCACTTAACAACTGAATTCCTCTTTGCTATCATCCTAGAAGATTTCATGTTCTGCCAAATATCCTGACCAAGCCAAATCATCACGACTTTAATACTTTTGTGTTCAATATTCCTTATATGTCACTCTCCATTCATCAATAAATGATGACCGACAAATCTATGATATTGCTCAGCAGTCGGAAACTTCATGAGATTCTTAACAAATCATAATTCACGGAATACTATCATCAAAAAACCTGCCATGCACTTATATCAACTGTACTCTGCATTGCCTTTCACTGGGATAAGAGAAGAAGAAACAAAATAAACAACAAAAGCAATAGCATGTATAAAAACAGTATTTCTGCTTTTTTAATGTACTCTATCGACAAAATATTTGTCAAAATCTAAACAAAATAACTTGTTTTCATTTTCTATTTTTGTTTTTAAAGCTTTTTATATTATATACATATTTTTAAAGCATTTTATTTTTAAGGCTATCAATTATAATAAAATTTAATATCCGATAAAACTCATGTTTTCTTTCTTAATAAAACGCACATGATCCTACATCCCCTCTTTTCTATTGCTACCATTCTCGATCATGTCTCTGTATCTTTTGTTCATCTCGGCCAATCCTTCCATTTTCATTTGTTTCATTTCTTTTCTCTTTTCATGACTCACTATCCTGAAGCCAGGGCCACACAGCCGCATCTCACCGCATGCACAACATTGTCTTATCTTCTACCTCACTACTACTACTACTACTACTACTACTACTACTACTATACTAATAATCAACTCGCTCTCTCTTTCTCTGAGTAAACCGACTGCTCCATTATCCTCCACACGTAATTGTCATCAACCATTACGAACTTAAGAGTGTCTCCAACTGTTGTGAACTGTCACAAAAACCAGGCCACACCTTAAACTTCCCATTCAAATAACTCTAAATATATCCGATCTTTTTGTTCTTGTTCACTGCTATACCTTGACCAAAAATCTTTCTTTTGCGTGCTTTTGTAAACAACTTCTTATTTATTAGCGATGTAAATGTAGCCGACTGTTTATGCAGAAATAAGAGAAAGTCCCCTAAATCGTGTTTTATCTTTCTTCATTCACAGATCCATGGTGCAATGGCTATAAAACATTTAAGTCAACAATTTTACTTGGGAGAAGATGAGGATGAATACTTTCATAATCAAGGAGGTAATAGTCAGCTTCCATCCACTAGCAATGAATAACATAGTCAATATCAATTTATTTAGCAATGAACTGCATAGTCAGCTTCGATCTACTCAGCATGTTTTTCTGGGTTTTTTTCTCCTTATTTCTCCAACGTTATGGCTTCGTTTGAAATGTTACGAAGAATACTTTTCCTTTTCTTTCTGTCTAAATGAACTCGTCCTTTTGATTTTAGTTTTTTTCTTAATTTTGTATCTGTTATTCTGATTCTTTCTTTGCTTCTGGAGTGTTAGCGCCAATCGTAGCCACGTTTGATCAATATCTACCATAGTAGTCGTGTCATAAAAAGAACACATGGTGGAATATCAGGTCTGACGTCACCAGTTGTGTCATCCTGCTTCACAACATCAGCGACCCCAATTTCTCTTTCGTCTTCTCCTTTGACCGTGCCATCGTCTCTTACATTGGAGGGTTCCTAGGGAATGCACACGGGCTCATAAGTATATATAACCTAAAAAAATAGAGAAAACACAATCTATGGATAGCAGATGAGTTTTGAATGGATGGATAATGTAGTGTTTGGATAAAAGACCCCAAAATGTTGTCAGTCGGCCCAATCTAGCTTCAATTCCAATCTCTCTGATCTCACGCAGGGGACCTGCTAGCCGCTAAATGTCTCAAACTGAACACTATCCTCTACTTATAACTGTCGTTAATTGTCACAAACCAAAGACTTTTCCATAACTTTTCCTAACTATTGTGAACCATCACAAAACCGGCTGCTCCACACTGGAGAGACCCATATTCTTGTGAAGTATGTGGCTCTTCTTTTACACGAAAACGTGACTGTTTTAATTTATTTTCCACACGTCGTTAACCATTATGAACTTGAGACTGTCTCCAACTGTTCTTAACTGTTGTAAACTGTCGCAAAATCCAGGCCACACCTTAAACAACATGTTTAAATAACTCCTAATATATCCGATCTTTTTGTTATCGTTCACTGCTATACCTTGACTAACAATCCCATCTCAGCTTTCTTTGTGTGCCTTTGTGAACAACTTATTTATTGTTCTATTGATATATCCATTTCGCTTTTCTTTTTCTCTATATCATTAACTTCCCAACACCTGTGCGGAGGGGAACGCTGATAGTATATTTAGTTATCCACCGACCAAAAGCGACACAGACTCCAATAAACATCTGTTATAATTAAATCTCTTTCGCAAGAAAATGACCTGTATGCTAAAGAAATTCCGAGTGTTCTGACATCCACTGGAATTATATGTAAATGATAACGGGGCTGCTTAGGCATTTTTAAAAGATAGTGTGCCTTTATTCTAGTGAGCTGACTTCTCAAAACCAAAGTAAACATCTGTTATCGCTAAAACGCTCTCACAAGAAAATAATCTGTACAATAAATTCGTTCTAAGCTGTCAGAATCTAATAGGATGACGATACTCTAGAATTATAGAGTTCGGATACTGTTATAGCCCTGTTAAAGGTTGCAAAGAAAAACAATACGCCAAAATAAAGTAACAACATGTATTGCAAACATACGTAGCCGACAAATGACCAAGGTTGGCCTACCGGATATCAACTGTAATCTATTTGCTTCCTAACGAAAACAAAATGTGACACAAGGCCGTTTTTAATGTGGGAGAAAACCAGCTCCCCAAAAAGTAGGCACTCTGGCAGTTTACAAAAATAAAATGGCCATAGTATAGAAGGGTTTCCTCCTCATTTGACTAAGGACAACTTACTTTGAGTGCAGCATCTGAGCAGACACCACACTTCAGCCACCAGTCCAGTATATGGGCATAACTGGATATCGACTGGTTATTTATTTGTTTCCCACGAAACAAAATATGACACCAGATCGTTTTTAATGTGGGAGATAACCAGCTCCACTCAAAAGAGGATTCTGCAAAAATAAAATTGCCTTAGTATAGAAGAGTTTCCCCCCTCCATTGACCGAGGACAATTAATTTGAGTGCAGCATCTGTGCAGACACCACACTTCAGTGACCAGCTCAGTACAAGTACCGGATATCGAAACAAAATGTGACACAAGGTGGGTTTAATGTGGGAGATAACCAGCTCCCCTCAAAAGGGACATTGTGTAAAAATAAAATTGCCTTAGTATAGAAGGGTTTCCCCCCTCCATTGACTAAGGACAATTAATTTGAGTGCAACATCTGTGAAGACAGCACACTTCAGTGAGCAGTCCAGTAACCGGGCGTCGGCTGACACGTTACGGCTTAGTCTCCCGGTATTTATAAAGATTGGAATCGTATATTAGTAGGTAACATAGGTTAGTTTCGCCTCCACCAAGCTGATAACTTCATGCGGTGTATCAGTATATTTTCCTCTTTGGATAGCTCGGTGATTTTCCTTTTCCTGCCCGAACGTCGTGGTTCTGGTGTGATTTAGGGAGGCTCAATATCAAACGTTTCTATGGCCTATACTTCTTGGGGGATTTATTGTTCAAGGCTAATTTTTTTCTTGTGACCTGCAAGGAAAACGTTTTATTGCTATTTTCTCATGTATTAATCGCGAGAATTAAACAAAACAATTGATTACTTGCGTGAGTAGATTCCGCCACAAGTAATTAAGGGGCAATAAACATTACCAGCTTGTAATAATCCACCAGACAAGGGATGATATTGTCCCAGGGGTTTCCAATAATGTTATTAACTTGATGAACTCTCTATTTTGAAAAGACGCCGGATAAAACGGCCCGGCAGTTCTTTCATAATATCTTTGACTGGCATTGACTCTTGGTAAATAATGTTCCAATACTGCGAAAAATAAAGTTGCGACTGGCACCTGTTTCGGTGTAGCTGAAGTTTTCGTATCTGGATATGATTTTTACAGCCAGACAACTACAGGAGAAATGTATAGAACAGCAAAAGGGTCTGTATCAGGTGTTCATCGATTTAACCAAGGCCTTTGATACAGTCAATAGGGATGCTTTGTGGGAGATTCTGAAAAAGCTTGGCTGTCCTGACAAGTTTGTAACCATCTTAAAGCTCTTCCACGATGATATGAAGGCTGTGATCAATCTGAAAAAAAAATGTCTTAATGTATCAGCCTGCTCCAGGCATGCCATACTATGAGCCATCAGTTTATATCTGTGAATCAAGGATAGCGGTTGTCACTAAGTTTGTATACTTGAAGCTCACATTATCAAACATAGACTGAGACGGAGTGGACATATAGTGAGGATGTTAGACAGTTGACTTCCAAAACAACTCCTTTATGGCGAGCTCACTGAGGGAAGACGTCCGGCTCAAAAGCCTAAAATGAGATTCAAAAATTGTTTGAGGTCAACCATTAAAAATGTAAGATAGATGAAAGAACATGGGAGAATCTTGCTTTGGATAGCGGAGAGTGGAGAAGGACCTTGCAGGGAGGTGTGGGCAAGTTTTAGGCAGATCGAACCCAGTATGAGCGGCTGAAGCGCGATATCCGTAAAAGGAGGATGAAAGGAGCTGTGGATGGGAAAGGGCGCCAAATTGGTCTGGAGTGTGAGGTGTGAGAAGATTATGTCTGAGCAGAGCTGGGCCGATGAGCCACCAGACTACTCATCGGCGCAGTGGATCACAAAGCAGTCTTGTGTTGCCAGATCTAACCTATGTAAACTGCGGGTGGACGTACAAAACAGCAGGTGGTTTGAAGTGGCATTTGATTATACATAGAAGTGACCATCAAGAACGTGCTGCTAGTGGCGCACATGCCTGTGTACATCTTTTTTGTGTGCTATATCAAGTAATGGCAATGTTCGAAAACGAATTTGCTGCCATCATATATATATATATATATATATTTATATATAGAAACATATATATATGTATATATATATATATACATCCATATGTATTTATATGTAAACATATATGTATATATTTATATACATTTTCACATATATATGCACATATATAAACATATAAATATACATATACTTATATGCATATATATATCTATACATATACGATATATATATATGTATATATGCATATACTCTTATATGTATATATCTATAATCTAAACATATATAACTAATGTGTATATATTTGTGTATATATATGTACACATGTTTACATATATATATGCGTATATATACATATGTCTCTCTCTCTGTATATATACATACATTTCAATAAACATTTTAAAAAACAGTAGCTTAGTTTTTTCATTTCATTGTTTTGTTATTGTAATTATGCAGAGAAAGCACGATGAAGTTCAATTTTTACGGTATCTTTTGTTTATTAAAATGTTATGTGAAACTACAGTTTTTTATGTAAAGCTTCAGTCAAGTTGAAAGGAAAAAAAACAGTTATTTGTTATTTCATTTTATTATTAACAACAAGTAGAGTAATTTAAAATTAAACTCCCTTACTATTAGTGTTATGGGGTTAAATGGTAATAAACGAAAGAAACACCGGACCTTTAGGAAAACACATGTATTTATATAAATTACAGCCAAAGCGAGTTGAGCAATACCATTCCTCAACTGTAGGGCGTTTGCACACGACCTGCTTGGCCGCGTGCCAATCTCTGACTCCGGGCACCAGTACTCGATACCGAAAATGACGTCACCAGAAGAAGTGACGTCATGAGATAGTCCATTAATCCCATGAAGGGGCGTCTCCAACACTCCCTCCCAAGCTTTTTTCTATCAGTACCTCTTTCTTTAGGGTTTACCATCAATGGCTTGGTGACCTTTCTCTTACTATGTACGGGCAAAATGAATGCCGATGCTCAAAATATATAAACATTTTGACCCTTCCCTTTACTTAAAAATTCACCAAAAATAAGGGAATTAACCAATTTTGATGACATTTTCAGTATTTATCAAATAATAATCGCGGAATATACTGAACTAATTACTTTTTATTTAAATCTTAGTAGAAATGTATTATTTTGTTTAAACAAAAATACCTTTACTAAAGTTATCGTTGTCAGTAGTAAATAAAAAAAACGCAAGAATTTATTTTTGCTTTTTTTATATATAAATAAAGCATCGTAATTTGTAACAATAAAAAATAATAAAATAATTTTTGCAGGAACATTACGAAAAATGCCCTAAAGTACGTATTAATGAATTCGACATAACTCGAAGAAAAATGAATTTCTCGAACTACCGATATTACCATTGAATTAAGCATTGTTCATTGAATATTTTGACACAAAGAAATTATAATAGCAAAAATATTTCTACTTTTTTTAATTATAGATTTCGCATAATTTTTATATGCAAGATTTTAATAATTTCTTTGCTCGCAAGAACGTGAAACTTTCGGTATAACATAGTTTTTATATAATCTCGAACAATAATTAAAAAAAATAATTTAAAAACAAGAACATAAAAAATATTGATTTTTGAGGGCTAATTATGCTGTATTTTGTACAAACAAGGTGTTTTTTTATTTAATTCAATATCTTAGGACTTTACTAATTATCTTTGAAATAGACCCAGAAAACTAATATTTATCTTTTAAAGAATTTTTACAATGAATTTATTTAACTTCAAAATTTAGCTGCATTTGGTTAGCTCACCGTGAAAACATTTTCATAACTTTTTTTTCGCGTGTACAATTTTTTTTTCTTTTAGGAAACTTTAGTCTCTAATCTTTCAAATACAATTAAAAAGTAGCCGGAAACCTACAGAAAATTATGATAAATCGGCTTTCAAAACTAGGTCCCCCTATTTTTACCCGCTCATTTTTGCCTGTACCTATCTCTTACGGAACAACCGCCGTAGTTAAGGTGTTGGTTAAAGAGGTTCAAGATCAAAAGTTTCGAAGACAGTCTATCGACTGTCGCTGGTTTCCACTGATCGACATCTTCTTAGTTGGTTCTGGTGACGTTTGTGGGTATATGTTGGTCCTTGGATGATATATACCATGTCACGTACTCTCTTAGTAATTGTACCCATCTCCCAAAATGATGTGTTGTTTTTATAACTTTTGAAAAACACTTTTTCACTTCGTATGAAACGTTTACTAGGCACATAAGTGGTCACTAGTGCCCTTGACTGTTTGGGTAAGAGCTTGTCAAAAACAGATCTCACCTTTCGCGCAAACATCGTTTCTGCAGGTGAGACTGCTGTTGGTGTGTTCGGGTTGGGTGTAATCCTATACACGTGTAGAAATTGTTGAAAAGCTTCCCTTTTAATCTCCGGTAGAGACACCGGGAGTTCTCTGATTGTGTTGCCCATCATTGTTTTTATTTTCCCGTCCGTCCGAAGAGTGGCAATGATGGAATCTTCAAACGGATCCCTTTTCAATGGTATCAGCCTAGATAGGCTATCCACATGGCTAATTTGTTTCTCATCATTTTTGTCAGCCTCCTTAGGTTAATTCCGTTGAAGATTTCTTTTTCGATTTCTCTGTTGCTGCAAATGGGATGTTACGTTTCTTCTTGAAAACGGGTAGAGTGTTTTCTTTTAGTTCGAATAGTTCGAATCTTGCTATAGTCTTTGTACATTTCCCTTGTCCTGGTGAGAATACTTCTGGAAATTCCTCTTTGACTTGTCCTTCAGTTGTTGCGCTTCCGTAGACGAGACTTTGACAGAATTTATTCATCGGTTGGTCTCACAATTCGAATCGCTCTATCCAGTCAGTACCGAATAGGTTTTCGAATGTCCTATGTACACACACTTTCACATTTTTAGTAATACCATTTAAGGCCACCGGGAGTGTGAGCTCTCCCTCAAATTCCACTTTATTGCTTGTCACAGCTCGAGCTGATTTGTTCGTCTTCCGCATAATTGGTTTCCTTAGCCTTTCCATGTCTTAAGATTAATGATGGACAGGTCTGATCCGGAATCCAATTGTAGATGCATAGTTTTATTTGCGATGTTAACTGTGACATATTTGCGCCGGTTATTATCCGAATCAAAGTCGGATCTAGTCTGTCAGACGCTGTTCCTGACCTTGTTCCTCCTGCACTGGATCGCTTTGTGGCTGTTCCTGCCACCCTCGTTGCAGTACTTATCTTTGTAAAAACATTGACTCGACCAATGTTTCCCACCGCAGCGATAGCACGGGCTTGTAGAGGATCCGAATCTTGTGACTGGGTGGTACTTATTAGGTGTAGCCTGAGTTTTCTTACTTCCAGCTTGGCTTTTCCGGGGTGAATATTTTCCGATCTGAAGGTCGTCCTTTTAATGACTGTTGCGCCTGACTCCCCGACGTGTCTCGAGTTGTTTCTTACGCAGACTACCCGTTGACAATCCTCGGTCAACTTCTGGAGGGTGAGGCCCTGTTCGCTCTCCAGTCTAGAGAGAACACGTTGTTTAATCTCAACATTTTTGGATGAGACTAGACCATGCACAAAAATAAACACTTGAAGTCATCTGCCGATAAGTCAGATGTACGGAAATCATTGCAGTATTTATTTACCATGGACGCGAAGCTCAGGTAATCGTCGTTGTCGCTTTTTTTGCAGGTTTAAGCACTTCCATCTTCTATGAAAGAGAGTAGAATTCGGGCTGAACAGTTCGGATAAACGTTTGACCGCTTCAGAAAACTCCAATTTATTCGTCTTCCTGGGGAGAATATAATCCACAAACTTGCTATGTTCTGTGGTCCCTAACTTTCTCAAAAGTAGGCGAACTTTTTAGCGTTACTCCACTCTTGACAATCCACGGTGAATAGGTTCTCATATCTCCGATAGAAAGCGTCAAACGTCCCATCCAACTCTAGTTGGTAGTTGAACGTTTCTATAGCGTTCCATATTGTACTTTGCGAAAAAGAAAAACTGTTGTCCTTGTGTTCCGTTCTATCAAATATTTTTAACAATAACTCTTCTTGTCTCTATTGTTGAAGTAGCATCTCTCCACCAACGCTTGTTGCCTCTCTTGAAATTGTAACTGGAGCTATTTATCACGTTCTTTTAAATTTTCCTCAGCCTTCTGCTGCTGCTGCTGGTCCATTTGGGCCTTGATTAGCTGTATTGATACTGATTTAACCTCTTCCATCTTGAAATGGCTTTTCCAAGCGCAGGAAAAAATAAATTTATTTCCGTTGTTGACGGAGAAGAGAGATAAAATAAAAAATAAAAAGAAAAAGAAAATGTCCTTTGAGTGTGTGCGTATGAAGAGGGAGCAATGTATCCCTTACTTCTTGGTAAAAACCTTAGAGATAACCAAATATGAGGGTGGATAAATTTTTTTTTACTTGTAAAACAAAAACAAAAATATATATACTGTGATACCATTCAGTTGCAAAAGAATACAAATAATTGTGGAATTGTCTGGCAGTTAACCAAAATGGCTGTTTGTGTGTGTGTGTGTGGGGGGGTTGTCCCTATGCAGAAAAAAAATTCCCTTTAGGACCGACAGTTAAAAATAGAATATTTCAGAAACTTCCGCTCAATGAAAAAAAGTATTTCCTTTAGTCCAAGTAGAACGAAAGGGAAAACATTTTTCTCCCGTTAAAATATTGCATAAAGTTAGCAGCAAAAAAACAAGGGCAAAACACCTTTTCATTTCACTTGAAAAATGTTCAAATTTGCATACGAATAAACAGCCGACAAGTTACATTAGAATTGTTCTCCTGGATAAATTGGGTCAACATTTTTCATCTTTTTCTTTCTTCTTTCAATAAGCAACCAAACTAAATTTTACGGCCTTAACAAAATGCGTTTGGCACAGTTCCTTTTCAATTTAAATATAAAGATAAAAAGGTTAACTTACCCTTTAGTCGATAACTTTGCCATGTGTTCGTTTCCTTTTTTTGTTTTTAGAATTTTGTTTTTAGAACGTAATTGCAAGCCGAATTCTTAGTGTTATATAGGGTTTCATTATTATTATTATTATTATTATTATTATTATTATTGTTGTTGTTGTTGTTGTTATTGTTCGTTGTTAGGAAGTCTTATTAAAAGTGAGTCTTAGAGAGTCTTATTAAGAGAGATGTTGCGTTCTGTGTTCGTGTTATGAAGAGATTCATATACATAAAATGTTCATACTTAGAAGTGTAATAGAAGCTCTTAGAGTGAGGAGACAATGTTGAGACAGTCTTAGTGTTCACATTGTAGATATGAGATGTAGAAACATTGTGTATGTGAAGACATTTTAAAACACAGAATATATATAAGACATATAATGACAATTTCATTTTACCTTTTGGTAGAATTACAACACAAAGACGACGTTTATAAAAACACATGATGCGTTTATTTCCATGGACCGGTCGGTGGTTTTCTTAGTTAGAAATTCAAAGTTTTACACATTCTATGTTTCAAAGGTGACCGTCTCGCTCCCAGACGTTCGACTGTCCATCTCTGGACTCCAGACTGTCGTCTGTGCCTCAGACTCCCCCTGCTTAACCGTCTCGCTTCTAGACGTTTGAATCCCATGTCTGGACTGACGTCTGTCGTCCTCAGACTCTCTCTAAGACTCTCCCTCAGTTTCTCTTCGCTTAACTCTAAAGTTTCTAACTATATCGAGAACTTCCCATTTTCCATGACGTCATACCCATGTTAAAACATGTGTCTTCTTTCACGTGTTCTGAAAATGCGTGTCCAAAACATTTTCCTTTGTTTATATTTCCAGTAACCTATATTTCCAATATGTTAAAAACATGTTTATTAAATTATCCTATAGTTGCATTCCTCAATTCAATTTCATAACAGAATTGACAAATGCACATTCCTTTTCTTAAAACTATTTTATCTCTAAGCTAAACAATGGTTTGTTTTTACATTCCATTTTCTAATTCTCTCTCGTAATCTATTTCTAAACCTAAATTACGAGGTTCGAATTTCGTCTATTCTATTTCATTTTCATTTTAACTAAATCTCTCTATTTTTACTTACATGAAAAAGGGGACAGACCCTTTTTACAATGTAACATTAGCTTGTAAATCCGAAGTTCTTTTGAAGTCAAATTCATTTCATTGTTTTCCTCTTTTATAGAGTTAACCCGTGTGAAAGTCGAATCCGACGTCGCCAGTTGTTATGGGGTTAAATAGTAATAAACGAAAGAAACACAGGACTTTTAGGAAAACACGTGTATTCACATAAATTATAGGCAAAGCGAGTTGAGCAATACCATTCCTTATTATATTTTTTTCAATTTGTATTGTTGCCATTTAAGTTTTCAATTTTGCAAATAATTTTAATTTACTGGGTTTGGATTAGTTAAAAATTTCAACTTCCAAAAAATAACCTTTCCGTAGAAAAATCAACAAAAATATTTCAAGAAAATCACTTTTTACTTAACTAGCCGACAACGCTGAATAGCTTGAATATAAAGGTTTATGTTTCAGTAAATTGAAAATAACACATTCTAGATTCTGAAATGTATTTTTTTTGTTTATTTCTTTTCGCCTGATGGATGTTTTTCCAGAATATCTAAGAAAGCAAGAAAGAGAGAAACATAAATGCAAAACGAATTAATGTTACCAAAGGCAATATAAGTAACTCTTCTACCTAGTAAAAGAATGTATTTAACTTTTAGAAAAGAAACTATTCAAACTTTCGCATTGCATTAAAATAAAAGTTTAAACATGAAACAAAAAAATATGTAAGTAATCAATTTTCAATTCATGAAACGCATTTTGAATGTCTTTAAAATAGATTTAAAGATACACTTACATTTTATACAGCAATGCCTCTTGTGCGTCTTTTTAGCGCATGGGAAACTTGAAAACTGAATTGTCGAACGGAATCAAAAATATTATTTACCAAAAATAATTTCTATTTGTAGCCTGAGATTGTATTGCTTTATATTGCCATCCAAATCCGTCTTCTCTTATTCAGAAATTTTGTTTTAGTAGACACATAGACTGAAATCAAAGACGAAATAAGCCAACACGTGTTGTCGCGTATAGGTGTGAAAAGTTTTGAATGTACTAATCCTGTTAATGCCCAATGCATCTGAACAAATACAGGCATACAAACCGAAATCAAAGAAAAAAATGAACCAGCACATGTTGTCGCATATAGATATGAAGGGTTTGAATTCGTTAATTGCTATACTGTCCAATTTATCTGAGGCTAAGTGATTGAAATTATCAAAAGTTTGTTTTTGTGAGCACACTTTTTGATAAGTCCTTCTAAAATTTGCCAATGCTAGATAGGGAACCGGGCAAAAGTACACAGGATGAAAGGACACATGACCCTAACCCACCATCTTATTAAAACAAAACAAAAATAAATAAAATCTTAAATGAATCAAAAACACTAAAAATCACTTATTTTAATTTTAATTTAATTGACACCGGAGAACATTCAGCATCTATGGAATAAATGTCAATTGAAGATAGTTTTAAGACCATTCTTGAAGAGGATATAGTTTTAAATAGGATTCAAGTCTCTCCCAAAAATATACCTATTTTTTATATTTATTCTTGTTTGAAAGCAAACTAGTTGATTTTTCTAAGCTAGGTGCGAGTTCTAATGACACTTGTATTATCTTTTACAATTATTATATTAATAAAAAATTAATAAATTTAAACCCTATTACCAGATTTAATTCATCATAATTCATTTCGGATTATTCATAAATACGCCAGCGATTATAAAATTTAGTTAATATTAAAAAAATCACTTACTCCGTTACTGTTCGAAATTTGAAAGAAATTCGACAGTATTTAAACTATTGAATAGAAAGCCACTTAAATAGTATTTGAGGTGTAGCGTTTAATTCCTATTTAAAATAGGATGATCATAATATCTGTTTGCAGTCGATTTTTAGTCCGTACTTGCTTAATGTTTCTACAATTCCAAAATTACGTTGCATCATTTAATTAGTGATTTTTAAAGCATTTTTCTTGACAAAAATATTTTGTTTGATTTTTCAACATTTTTCGGCACATGTAAATCAACTGCTTTCTTTGAAAGGTTACCTAAAGAATGTATGCATTTTTATTTTTTTTTTGTTGTTTTACAAGTGAAATAAATTTACATCGTATTTTGCTGTTATTATCATTTTAGTTTTAGTGATAATTTAAAAACAAATATTTATCATTAGTACCAATAATGAAAAATTAAGTGTAACATTTTAAAGAATCGGTTTTGTCAATCGGAAAATATGGACACATTTTTTCCGATTCCGATACCATCAAAGTTCCGATGTGTTTAATACTCTTTTTGGTATAAAATTTCAGCTTTAATTTATTTTTAATTTATTTTTTATTTTTTCTATTTTATCTTCTGAAAATGCCGCCCCATGGCACACCCCACCTCTTGTTACGCCATTGTATGCATGTTAAATATATTTGGTCTATATAACGAGTGTATATAATTTGTTTACATAACGTGGATCAAATACGTATTTTATTTAGCTGGGCGTGTTTATATATATTTACGTGTTTATAAATGCCATCTACGTTTATGTATATTTGTATCAGTGCCCGTATCTGTCGCTACGAGAGAGAGAGAGAGAGAGAGAGAGAAAGAGAGAGAGAGAGAGCGCCAGATATATATATATATATATATATATATTAGCATTTCACCCCGGCGTTGCCCGGGTGTTTGGAGGTGTATGCTGAGCAGAAAAACAAAAAAACAAAAAACAAAAAAGGTCAATTTTTTAAACTTTGACCCCTATTATGACCCCTTAACGTTTGTTGTTTTGGGCTCAAATCAAGTTATGAAGTTGGATCCATGTCCAAGAAACCTATATCTAAAATTTCAAGTATTTAGACCCAAAATTGTCGGAAGAGTTTGGGAGAGTTCTCAAAGGTCAAATCGTTGTACTTTGCCCCCGTTAATAGCCAACTTTTGGTCGAAAACCATTCACATCGATTTCCCCAAATCTCAGTACCCTGTATATCAAATTTCGAGTCTGTAGACTAAAGATTGACGGAGTTATTGCGCAGGGAAATGTACACAGACACACATACAGACAAACAGACAGACAGATACGTTCACTTTTATATATATATATATATATATATATATATATATATATATATATATATATATATATATATATATATATTTGTTTTCACAAGTGACGACACGGTCCTTAAATTTGTCCACGCAATTCCGAACACCACCGCTCAAATCAATGCCCCCCATCGCCAAACATTCATGAAAAACTCTCATCTAGCTGAAAACACTATCAATAATTTTCCCCATTCTTTATCTGTGCCTAAACCTAAACGTAGATTCCATGAACCAAGCTTCTTTCTTAGAACTGCACACCTGTAAACCTCTCTTCCGATTGCCTGCTTTCCAGCTGACTAAAATATGGTTGTCTTCAAGTCCAACGTAAACAAATTCTTGATGAGCCGTTCCCCTCAAGTAATCCATTTAACCAAATTTACACTTCTAACGATTACCATGAAATTATCT
The DNA here is from genome assembly GCF_053919585.1 of Euprymna scolopes. Classification (NCBI taxonomy): domain Eukaryota; kingdom Metazoa; phylum Mollusca; class Cephalopoda; order Sepiida; family Sepiolidae; genus Euprymna; species Euprymna scolopes. The sequence continues at coordinate 20,260,751 of NC_136526.1, read as the reverse complement.
TCTGTACACGCTTTAACTCTTATCCTTGAGTGGCCTCTGAGCCTTGATAAGTGGTGATTCCTTTGTAAAAAAACAAGGCCGATAGCCATTAGTCGCGTGCTCTCATGTAATGAATGAATGCGTGAATGTAGGATTGACATGACATTCTTAAAGATAAACTAAAATGACTGAAAACCGGTCTGAAATAACTTAAATAAATAGAAAGTAAATGACTTATAATGACTTTAATGACCTTAAGAATGACTTGAATGCTTAAAAAATAACGGGAATCCTTCAAAAACAACTTGAATGATCTGGAGAATGACTTAAATGGCTTTGAGACTGACTGGTTGTAAAGTGGGTAATCATTTTACATTAAATTAATGCAGAAAAGTGATCCCCCACTTTATATCACAAAGTTACAAACATAAGTACAGCATGTATTAAGACAGATACTACACTTTGATCTTGGCCAAAAGGCCAAGAAAAGGGTATTTATTTGCTCCCCCACCGAGCAAATTAGGCACAAGGCCGATTTTTAATGTGAGGAGTGAAGGGGGAATGGGGACCAACTCCCCGGGGAGTAGGGGAGCTGGATAGTGACAATTGGTACAAAGATGTTCCCTTACATTGACCAAGGTTTTATATGTGGAGTTGCCCCCACATATGGTCTTTGCTTGCAGTATCTGCTGGAACAGATACTACACTTTGATCTTGGCCAAAAAGCCTAGAAAAAGCTGTATTTATTTGCTCCCCCACCGAGCAAATTAGGCACAAGGCCGATTTTTAATGTGAGGAATGAAGGGGAAATGGGGACCAACTCCCCGGGGAGTAGCGAGCTGGATAGTGACAATTGATATGAAGGGTTACCCCTACATTGACCAAGATTTTATATGTGGAGTTGCCCCCACATATGGTCTTTTCTTGCAGTATCTGCCGGACAGATACTATACTTTGATCTTGGCCAAAAGGCCAAGAAAAAGCGGTATTTATTTGCTCCCCCACCGAGCAAATTAGGCACAAGGCCGATTTTTAATGTGAGGAATGAAGGGGAAATGGGGACCAACTCCCTGGGGAGTAGGGGAGCTGCATAGTGAAAATTGGTACGAAGGGTTATCCCTACATTGACCAAGGTCTTATATGTGGGATTGCCCCGCCCACATATGGTCTTTGCTTGTAGTATCTGCCGGAACAGATACTACATTTGATCTTGATATTTGATTTATTTCGTTTAAAGAAAAAATTACAATTAAAAAAATTCCAATATAAAATTAAAAAATTTAAAAAAGTAAAATCTCCAAAAGACAAAACAAATTTAGGCACAAGGCCCTATAAGATCTGGGGAGGGGAGTGTTGCAGGGTCTTTGTAACTAAAGTAAAAATTGGAGTCTTTCGCGACTTTACTCTTGACTGGCAACATTTACCACAATACCTCATTCACTCTGTGGACTCTAAACTAACTAATGGAAACCCCAGCGTTTTTGCAAAAAGGATATATATACAATTTCTGTATGTATGTGTGTGTGTGTGTATGTGTGTGTGTGTGTGTGTGCGTGCATTTAAAAAAAATTTTTTTATTAAAATGTGTGTGTGTGTGTGTATGTGTGTGTGTGAAAAAAGTTCAATTCATTGGAAAATAAAAAGTTCTTGAATTTAGAAGAAAAACAGTTCGTGTTGGGGAGTGGGAAATCTAGAAAAAATATACAAAAAATAAAATTGCCTAGTGCATTGATAGTAAGGTCCCTCCCTGAGCTAATCTAAGTAGTTGCCCTTCAAGGGCAATCTCTTTCGAACCCAAGTTTAAACAGAGGATTCAACCTTGGCCTCTACTTCCGACCAGTTTTTCTTCAGCTGGAGACCTGGTCCGAACCACACACCAAGGATCCGGACCGGGCCATCGGTCCAACTGAAGATGCCTGGAAGCGAATTTACTCCGGTCCAGGCACCCAACCGCAGACCCACCGACTTACTGCGATTGAAGATGGCCCCCGTAACTTCTTTGTATCGAGCGAGCACCTCGGTGACCACTTGAATGTCCGTGGGGCAAGACACGAACATGGTGACGTCATCGGCGAACGCAGAAACCCTCGCTCGTGTGCCTCAGGAAGAACTATCCCATGCAGGACTGGTGTAGTCACCTCGTCCCTTAACTTGCAAAGGAAGGGTTCCAACGCCAGGATGTACAAGATAGGCAACAGCGGACAACCCTGTCGCACCGACCAGGAGATGACAAAAGACTCCGACAGCTTACTGTTGATCTGCACCACTACCGTCGACCTGTCATACAGTACAGAGATCCACTGGCAGAAGTCCGGATTAAATCCGGCGGCCTCCAGCACAGATCCCAGGAACCTATGGTCCACCCTATCGAAAGCCTTGGACTGAACCAAACTGATCAGCGCGACCTCAGCGTCGTCTTCTGTCCCCTCTATGTTTGTGCGTATCAGATGAAGATTGTCCTGAATCGATCTCCCCTTCACAGCATAGCTCTGGTCTGGTTCGATCAAGTCAGTGATGACAACCTGCAACCAATTCGCAAGAACCTTGGCCAAAATCTTTAACTCTGTGTTTAGCAGAGTCAAGGGCCTGAAATCGTCTAAATCTTCCTCCCCACCATGCCGTTGACCTTTCCTCAGCAATGTGATCACACCTTTGGTCACCTGCCCAGGGATGGAGCCCTGAACAAAACCAGTGGTTGAACATATCCTTCAGAATAGGGACCAACATGGGCGACAGCCTCAAGTGGAATTCGTAGGGTAGACCATCAAGCCCCGGGGACTTGTTGCAGCCGACCTGCTTCAACGCAGTAATGATCTCATGTTCCGCGACAAGACCATCACAGCTAGCCGCTCAAGCTGCTATGAGGCGGTGCGAGTCGGCTAAATAGCTGCCAAACTCTTCAACCCTGAGTCTGGGTAGTTGGGTGAAGCGCTCCGATAGATGTTTTCGAAACCCCTCGCAAATCTCCCACGTCGACATGAGGGCGTGCCCTTCCAGGTCGTTTACTTTTCGAATGTACCCATCCAAGCTGCGCTTTAGAGCAGCCTTACGCTCAACAGTGTCTACATTAACAGCCTCTTTCGAGACTTTCATTAGCCTAGCCCTAACTATCTGGCCCTCATACCGCTCGCTAGCCAAGCGGTTGAGGTCTTGTTTTGCTAGCGCTATGTCTAAGCCCCCCCCCTCCACCGCCTGGGTCAGCCTATTCTCTATACGCTTCTTGGCCTTAGCCTTATCTAGTGCGAGGCGTTGGCTGTACTGGACCGAGAAGCGTCTAATCTTAGCCTTGAGACTAACCCACCACTTACTCCTGGTAACCGTCCCCACTAATGCCCGTTGGATTATCTCTGTAACCTTCAACTGGTAGTCCTCCAGCTCCAATAAGGTGCTGTTGAACTTCCAGTATCCGGCCAGTCTAGGCCTACAGCTCAAGTTCAGACGGACCATAACTAGTTTATGGTCAGAGTGCCCTTAAAAGTGGAACGTGGGGCAAGATAGAAAATCTACATCGCCTCTTCTAACTAACATCCGATCCAAGTAAGTACTTGGATAGGAAGGCGCATTAGGATGCCACGTCTACATCTCCCACCCTGGGTGATCCAGGCGAAATCTGTCGACCAGGTCGCATGAAGCCATCAGGTCAGACAGACTGCTGTTACACCACACTGACCCGCTAGTCCCCCCGACTTTATCTATCTTGGGATTAAGGATGGCATTCCAATCACCCATTAAGACTACCCTCTCCGGATCATCTATAAAACCCTTGAAAGAAGGAAGCCCTCTCCACAGCGGAATTAGGTGCATAAACTGTGACTATCCAAAACACACTGCTATTAACGGCAACATCGACGACAATCGCCCGCCCATCCTCGTCTGCGTGAACAACATTCACCGACACTGACAGGGTGCGATTTACTAGCAAGGAGATTCCATGACTGTAGGTATTGCCATATGATAAGTAAACATCGTAATCGTTCACCAGCACCTGACAATCCTCGTTACAAATAAAGTGGGTCTCCTGTATAGCGGCAATAGGACATCAGATCTCTCAGCAAGCATGCGGCCTTGCTTCGACATCTGAGGCCCCTCAAATTATAAGTAGCCAAGTTTAAAGCCATGGTCACCTACCTTATTCAGCGTCACACACGGGCCTGAAGTCCCTGGGGGTGAGGACGTGGCAGGCCTGTCCAAGGCTTCCGGTCAGTAAGTCTGCAGAGGGTACTCTATTCTTGGCCACTCCTCCCACGTCCAGGGGGAAAATTAATTTTAAAGCCCTGTAGAAGGAGGGTGAATATATACAGGGACTCTGCCCTCGCATTTAAAAACTAAATTGTTTAGCGAAGGATGCTCCGTGTCCACCAGCTGCTGGCCTGGGATTGCATCCTTTTCAGCGTCTATCCACGCCCAGAGGTCCTCAGTCCCGGAATCCTTGTTAACCCTAATAAATGTGGTCAACAAGGGAGCGTCCTTGAACTTGGTTAGGTCGGTGACATTATCGCCACCAACGTAGAGAAAGTTCTTTAGCTGTGTATAACGGACCTTCTGCTGGCCTTTCAGTTCTGTTGTTGGCTGCAGAGGGCCCGTCTCACATATCCTTCCTCCTGGAAGGAAGGGGAGTCTCTTTGTACGCTTCGTGCGGATTGTGGGTTGTTTTTCCTTGACTGGAGGGAGAGTGGGTGCAGGGGGAGTAGGGGAGGGGATGTCGGGTGTTTGGGGTGTATGGTGGCGGGGGAGGTGTTTTTTTGGGGTCGTTACTCGACCTTTCTGAGGATGGATTGCGAGGTAGTGTTCTTGGGGGAGGGAGGGGGCATTGCTCTGGCTGTTTAGGGGAGTGGGATTTGGGGTGTTCAGCCACGGCTGGTTGGATATTGTCTTTGGGGGTGGAGGTGTCTCCCTTGGATCTCCTGCTTTCCCCCCTCTTCGTCGTTCTCTTGCTGACTGCTGCCTCTGATGTTGTCTCCTCTGTGTCTGTGGCTATCTCTAGACCCTCCAACGCAATCTCTTCCTCAGAGTCTTGGAGCTTCCTCTTGTTTGAGGAAGAGGGCGCCTGAGTGTCCATCGGGGTGATTTCAGGTTGGGTTTTGATCGTTATTGGTTTGGGCAGGTTTTTGCTGGGTCTGCCCTTCCTTGTGACCGTTGCCCAACCCGCTTCTGCTGCCGGGTTGGAATTGCCTGCGGCTGGGGCTGTGGCTTGTACCTCTGCTGGGGTTTTGGCGGGTGTTTTGGTGGGGACTTTTCCCTGGGGGTTGGCTGGTTGCCTTTTAGGACAGTCCTTGGCCATGTGTCCCCTCAACTGGCAGTGCCAGTAGTGAGGTTTTCTCCCCTCCACGATCAGTGTCATGGTCTGCTCCCCAAACTTGAGCATGGCTGGAACATTGTCGAATCTGTCCTTGCCCAGGACCATCCAAACTTTGTAGTCCCCGGTCAAAACGTTGCGTCGACCGCAGGCTGGGGCGACTGCCTCCACCTCACCGTACTGACACAGTATGGCCCCAACTTGTTTTCCGGTCATGTAACACGGGATGTTCAGCACTGAGAGAGTGGTGTTCCTCCCGCCGAGGTATACTGGCTGGAGCCGAATGTTCCTGCTTCTGTGTTCGGTCCTGGCCAGTCTTTTTGTATCCCCCTCTCTGGGGAGCAGAATGTCCCACATGGCGAAACTCCTCCTGCATATATAACTTGCCGGAATGTTCAAGTCAATGAGATCAGAGGGGAGCAGGGAGAGAACTCTCTTCTCAACTTTTTCAATCTGTCCCGGAAGGTATGATGGTTGTTCCCTTCGTGACATCCTTGTAAGTGGAGTTGAAGAGTTCCCTATAATCATTGGGTGTCATCTGATCCAGCTCCTGAGAGCCCCATGCCGTATTCTCGTCCTGTTTGGTGTTGGACGGACCGGGAAGGGGATCGGCTGCCGCTGCCTTTTCTTTCTGCTGCTGGTCTGTTGTTGCTGCTGCTGTTGCTGCTGCTTCACCCTTTTGTTTGGGGCTAACTCTGGCCAGTCCTCCTGTGGTGTCGTAGACTTGTTTTGGCCCACCTTCTGGTCCCTTTCCTTCCTTTTGCCAGGAGATTGAGTCATAGGATTTCTCCCATCAGGCTTTACTGTCGGTGGGTTGGTTTTTGAGGCTTTCGGTGGTGTCAGAGTATTTTGGGGAGCTTTGGGCGGTGGAGGTGCCTTATACCCCCCCCCCAAGAGCCTTTAGCGATTCCAAAGTGTCCCTGAAAAGCGCTTGGGTTCTGCAGGCAACTCCGTCTTCATCTTCTTCTCCTTTGATCGTTTGGGAGTTGCCTTCATGGGGAGTAGGTACTTGGTGACAGGATGGGGGCTGGGAGACTGGGGGTGCCACGAGCTGTGAGCCACCATTGTTGCCTTCAGCCTCATCATCTCCAACTTCTCTCTGTTCATCTGCCGGGAGGCTGCCCTCATGGGGAGCAGGAGTGGTGGAGTCTTCTCCGGCTGACGAGGATTAAGGTGGAGGGGGGTTCGCTGGGAGTGGTGCCCCAGAAAGATGCCTCTTTCCCTCGTCAGCTGCCTTCCTGGTCCCTTTCCTCTTGGGGTTGTCCTCTTGGAGAGCCTGGGCGGGAGTACTTTCTCTGACCAACGATGATTGTGGTGAAAGGGGTGTCGCAGGATGTGTACCACCCTGATTGCACCTCGTTCCCTCATCAGCCGCTACTTTGACTCCCCGGTCTGGGGAGTGGCCCTCGTGGGGAACCGGGAGTGGGATTGGTTGCCCTCCTGATGTTGAATCTGCCTGGGTCGCCGTGGGCTGCGGCCCTACCTTGGCCTTCTCCTCCTCTTCATCCCTCGTGTGAGGTGCTCCCTCCAATGGGGAGTACTCCAGTTGGGCGATGTGGCGCATCTGAGGTGGTATACGCCTTTTCCCCGGCATTGCGTGGAAAAAACTGGACCAGCCGCTGACGCGGACCAAAGTGTAGTAGGGGAGAAAAGAAAATGCAGGGAAATGGGGAGGTTGAGGGGGGGTAGGGTCAGAAGAGAGAAAGTGGATTGACGGTGCTAGCGGGTCAGAGTGCCACGTCGCAATTAAGAGAGAGAGAGGATAGACATCTCTGCCTAGAGAGGGGAGCAGAAACGAAACACCCGCCCTACCCACATCACTCTGCCCATAAACAACCCGAAGGAAGCAAGAAAGAGAACCCGGTTTGCTCAATCCACTTGGAGAGCAGCGAAGGAAGACAAAGATTGGGCCTGGTAGGTCAGAGTGCTGCTCAGGCAATTAAGATAGGAGAGAATAGACCATTTCAACCTTAGAGGAGAAGAGGAAACGAAGTACCCAACAAACTAAAGCTAACCCGACCAGGTTGCGTCTACCAAAGAAAGTGTTGTCGGTCCCGAGAACAGCAAACTCCCAAAGAAGGGATTGGTTTTCGGGTCCAAACTACCACACAATGGCGTCGGTCCTGGGGGAGCAAAAAGGGTCCAGACTCCCCAAGGTTAGTAAAGTCACAAAAGTGACCAAAGTGAAAGCCTTAAACTTGACGGGTAGGTCAAGTGGCGGACCTCTTGATAAAAATAAAAAATGAGTAACTGGGAGAACAGATACTACACTTTGAGGTATTAAATCTTTTATTCATGTTAAAATTACAGTCAAAATTAACGGTGAACAAAAAACTCAAGCACATGGCCAACTCAAAAGGGGGGATTGTGGGAGTCGTTGGTCATCCTTGTCACTCCAGAACTAAACAAAATCAAAAGTTTCTCCCAGCTAGTATCTTCTTTCACCATAATACCGCATTCACCCTTTCATATTGGGGGACGTCCTACTTAACTCCCATATTTTAAAACATTTTTTATTGACGTGTAAAAACAAAAAAGATAACAATAAAATGGTACAATAATCCATTTGTGTCGAGGGCGGGGGAAGAAAAAACAAAAGGTGATTAGTAGGACCCTCCCAACCCCGTCTAGTTGATAGACTGCCCGTTCCACTAGGTTTGTAAAAGGAACCTCGCTTCTGCGGGTCAGTCTCTAGGTGGGGATGCCCTCTAGCTGGGGGTGAATGGAGAAAAGAAAATTTTGTGGGGAAGGGATGAGGGTTAGTTTGTATTTCTTTCTCTCCAAGATGGGTGAAATTTAGAGGAAGGGGTTAAAACAAAAATTGCAAGTAGGAAGGGGTGAAGATCTTGGAGGCTTCCTAATCGGGGAGGGATGGAACACACACTCAGCTAGCTGAGAGGCTATTTGTTTAATTTTACTTTACGGAACTGCGCGTTCCACACCTAGATGGGGAACACGTATTCAAATTTGGCTCCTCTTTGACATGTATCCATTTTCTGTCAAATGCCGCGCGATGCAGCCGTCTTCCATCACATCTGATCTTCACCCGTAGTTGGTGTTTAAAGAAAGCGATCAGATCCTGATCAGAAAAAGACACCAACCCCCGGCAACCTTGCAGACGCGATGTCCAAATCACCATTCTCGCCATGGCCAGGATCGTAACGTAGACCATTTTTCTTTCCCGGTCCCACGGCGGCCTCACGTTGTCCACGACATTGGATACAGTAATTGGGCGAGGATGCTCAGGATCGATGCGAGCCGTCACTTCGCTGACATACGACCAGTACAAGCAGAGTTCGTGGCAATCGAAGAAAGTGTGATCAGTAGTTTCTACGGCCGTTGTCTCACAACAGGGACAATCAGGCAACTCCAAAAACCCGGAACTGCATTGTATGTTGTTGAGTGGAAGTGCATTTCGGGTCAATCGCCAGGTCAGAGAGAACCCCGAATTATTCAGATGACTCGAACCTGGCGACCAGCTCCACGCAGAGCAGATCTTACTCTGCTGCCAATGCAAACGCGTGCATAACGGATCGTCGGTGGCCCCTTCACTAGACCCCTGTGGAGTTCCCTACGGGTAGCAGTCACAAGGTCGTTGGACCTTGGTAGTAATTTTAGTGTGGCTCAGAACTCTTTCATGTAGGCAGATTCTCCCCGCTGCCTGCGACGGCTCTCGATGGAAGGGTCGAGAACAAGGTCGGGGAAGGCGGCAGTAACCACGAGGTACCACAGTTGGTCATCTTGCATATAGTGGCTCAGGAAGGCCAGCCTCTCAGCATCTCAATGACACTTCAAGTCCGGCATTCCCAAGCCTCCCTAACAGGGACGTTGAATACAGACCTGTCTGCTCACCCAAGGAGCGAGAACGAGTTCGACAAGAGCTGTTAGGTGTTGTTCAGGCAGGGGAAGTATGGCCAGTCGGTAAAGGATGAGAGGAAAGACGTAAGTGGCGCACGCCTCAGCTCTACCCTTTAAGGAAAGTTTCCTAGGAAACCACGAATTGACTGCAGCCTCTACCTATGACCGTACCTCCAACCAATTCTTGTCAAGCTGGAGACCTGGTCCGAACCACATGCTGAGGATCTGGACCGGGCCATCTGTCCAGCTGAAGGGCGCTGGGAGGTTTGCGTTGCCACTCCTACCGACTTGCTGCGGTTTATCTTGGCCCCCGTGATTCTTTCGTACTGTGCGAGTGCCTGCGACAAGATCTCAATGTCTCTGAAGCCCAACACAAAGACCCTGACATCACCGGCAAACGCGGATACCTTGGCAGCTTAGCCACCAGGCAGACCCATTCCGCGCAGGGCCGAATTTGCCTCCCCATGTCTCAGCTTGCGGAGCAGAGGCTCCAAGGCCAGGACATAAAGCAGGGGCGACAGCGGACAACCCTGACGAACCGACCGAGAGATAACAAAGGGTTTTGAGCACTTTTTGTTGACTTGCACGACAGACGTGGGCTGTCGATACATTACGGAGATCCACTTGCAAAAGTCCGGTTTAAAACCGGTGACCTCTAAGACAGATGCCAGGAAACGATGGTCGACCCTATCGAAAGCTTTGGACTGATCTAAGTTGATCAGCGTGGCTTCCGTGTCGTCATCTATTCTCCCCTCTAGGATCGTGCGGATAAGGTGCAAGTTGTTCTGAATCGATCTCCCCTTCACAGCGTAGTTCTGTTCCGGGTCAACCAACTCGTTGATAACAACCTGCAGTCGATTCGACAGAACCTTGGCCAAAATCTTCAACTTTGGGGTTAGCAGAGTTATGGGCCTGTAGTCGTCTAACTCTTCCCCACCATGCCTGTCAACTTTCCTCAGCAATGTGATCACTCCCTTGGTGACTTGCCCTGGGATGGATCCCTGGGCAAACCAATGGTTGAACACATCTGTCAGAAGAGGCAGAAACATGGGCGACAGCCACAAATACAGTTCGTATGGCAGACCATCGAGTCCTGGCGATCTGTCACAGTTGACCTGCTTCAGTGCAGTAAAGACCTCCCGCTCCGTCACCCGGCCCCCACAACTAGCCACTCTAGTCACTTTAAGGCGGGGAGAGTCGGCCAAATAGTCGCTAAACTCAAGGACCGCAAGATCGGGCTGCTGCGTAAAACGCTCCTCAAAATGTTCTCAAAACCCCTCGCAGATCTCCCGAGTCGATTCTTGGGTGCATCCATTCGGATGTTTGACTTTCGCAATGTATTTGTCCGAGCCATGCCCAGAAACCTCACGGTGCACGTCTGCATCAAAATTGACTGCTTCGTTGCCTATTTTCTAAGCCTAGCTCTAACTACTTGCCCTTCATAACGCTCGCTAGTCTCGCGTAGAAGGTCCTGCTTAGCTAGTTCCTGACTAACATTATCACCCTTGCCTGTAGCCCGGGCTAGTTTCTGTTCTAGCTTCTTCTTCGTCTTGGCCTTATCTAGTGCGAGCCGCGGGGCATACTTGACGGAGAAGCTTCTGATCTTGGCTTTGAGACCTAACCACCACTTACTCCCAGTAACAGCCCCCACTAGTGTCTTTTTAATTAGTTCTCTTATCTGATCTTGGAAGTCTTGTATCTCCAGAAGGGAGGTGTTTAACTTCCAGTACCCCGCTAACTTAGGCCTATTTCCTAGCTTCAGCCGCACCATAAAACGTGGGACAAGATAGAAAGTCTACTTCGCCTCTCCTAACTAACATCCTGTCCAAATAAGTGTTTGGATAGGAGGGAACGCTATTGGTCCACGTCCACATCTCCTGCTCCGGATACTCGACCCGAAACCTGTCGACCAGGCCACATCTAGCCATCAGATCAGCCAGGCTGGACTCACACCTCTCCGACCCTCTAGCTTCGCCTCCTACCTTATCTATCTTGGGGTCTAAGATGGCGTTCCAATCCCCCATTAGCACTACCCGCTTCCGACAATCTACAAACGCGTTGAGCTGACCGAAGAATGAGATCCTCTCATGAGCGGTGCTGGGTGCATGAACCGCAACCACCCGAAGCACTTTGATCTTGGTCAAAAGGCCTAGAAAAAGCTTAAAAAGCTAAGAACAGCATATATTAACAACAGACCTTTAATCTTAACCAAAAAGGCCAAGCACAAAAGTGTTACAGACCGACCGACCGACCGACCGACGGAGTTACTTATAGAGTCGCTTGCATGCGACTAAAAACATTAGGCCAAAAGAGGAATTACCTTCTTCAGTCGGTGTGTCTTTTCTCACCATCTTCATAGCTGCATCCAACAACATTTGGGATAGATTTTATGCAACTTTATTTATTGACGTTTCCCATTTTTAACGTTTCTCTCTTCCTTGGTCTCTATGCTATAATGTGTCAGTTCTCTCTTACTTGACCTCTCTCTGATTGACTAACGCGTACATATATAAACTATCCCTTTGTTTGTTCAACTCTCTGACGTCAGAGTTCAATTTTATTGTTAATCTAAATTCAGTTTTGTTTATCTATCCAAATTATTATTTACGATATTAAATTCGATTATGTCTCAAACTCATTTTTTTTTTACCAAAATGTTCTTTTTTTTATCGAAACATTTTCTATAAATGTTTCCTATTTCATAACATATACATCTTTATAGAACAACAACTGTTACGTAATTGCTATGGCCGGTTTTTCAAAATATCTTTGTCCAGTATATACAATGTTTACACTTAATTTTGTTGCTGGCACAAAATATATACGCACACTGATACCGAAGTAAAAATCACAAAACAGTAGATCTACAAAAATATATATATTGTTTTTATTATTATTTATTATTATTTTTTTAATCCCATTTTCACCCTAAACAAGGAACAGTGCCACTTTGATGTAGGGGCTACTATCGGATATAGCTGCAGGGATACTATGTAGAGAGATGAGCAGCAAGATGTCTGTTCACATTACACTTGAACTTCTGCATGTCAGTACAGTTGGGGAAGCAGAATCCCGGAAGGGAGTACTAAAGTCTAGCAGTTCTGGGGAGGAAAGTATTGGAGTAGAAGGCTGTCTTACATCTAGGGATGTCTACTGTGTAGGGTGGGGCTTTGCTGCTTGTTGGGTTTGTCTGAGGTATTTACGTCAATGGGACAGAAGTGCTTGTAGTTCGTTGGAGCTTTCACCATTATAATACTCGTAGAGCATACAGAGGTTAAAGCTTGGATGACAGTTCAGGACCTATCAGTCATTTCACTCTGACAATCATCTTTTCTGTGACAAATTATTTTTCTTGCTTTGACGTGCGGATTGCGTAGTTAGACGTTTGGCTGGTGAAGAAACTGTGACATATACCACAGTCTCTCTCTTTATCTCTCTCTTTCTCTTTCTCTCTCTTTCAGACTGACTTTTTCTCGGTGACAATTTTAATCACATTCTGACCCATTGGATTTTCTGATATTTCCTTCGTCTATTGTTTCAATCTTTGACCGATATCTGCTCACATATTTCTGAATTAAATTATACGAACCGTTAGACAATGATATTACAGAATTCTTAACATTTGAATCCATTTGCGTGTGTGCCACCATTCGAATGTTTTCCTTCCTAGCATTGCCTGTCGCGCCGCCTCCAACAACAACAACAACAACAACAACAACAACAACAGCAACAACAACAACAACAACAACGACAACGACAACAACAGCAGCAATAATAATAATAATAATAATAATAATAATAATAATAATAATAATAACAACAACCGTTTAGGTGACTTAACGATGCTCGGGTGTTCCATAATACAACATATATATATATATATATATATATATATATATATATATATATATATATATATATATATATATATATATATATATATACATTGGTACGAGCGGGAAAGGTTCGGATCGGAGAAAATGTCCAACCTGAACATTAATCGATATTCTGCTTATTGCTAACCCTTGTCTACACTTTAACGCAACATGTAAAAGAAAAAAAAATAATCTCAGACAATTTTGGCACGATTTTCTGCTTTGCGTAAATGCTTCTTTTACTCGGAAAAGAAAGCGAAAGGCAAGAACAATTCAACGCAATTAATAGAATAAACGGGCGTTTTTATTACTTCAAACCACAATGAAATGAAATTAAATTGATATCCTTCGCTATTTTACTGATTTATCCATGACTTATTCGCATCCGAAATAATACTGATCGAAAATATTGTTTATATTCCTAATCTCAATATGATATCCAAGAACAAAGTCTTTCCAGTCATAATATCAAGTTTCATAATTCGTATAAGTGTAAAGACTTATACAGAGTGGCCCACTTAAAAGTAGCCCGATCTCTCTAATCTTTCTTTTAACGACCAACTGACACCACAAGACAAAATGCAGTTCTTTTTCCAATAAGATGGCACTACATGCCACATGTCTCACAGATCACAGACACGAGTTCATGACATGATTACGGAAGAAAGAATAATAAGCAAAGTGTTATGGCCACCACGTTCCCCGGACTTGTCATATTGTGATTCTCATCTTTGGGGGACTTTAAAACAAAACGTTTGTGCAAGTAATCCTCTCAATCTAGACCAACTAAAGGAAAACATTTCCAACGCTACCAGGAGAATCACCAGAGAAGATCTACAGGCAGTATCTGTAAACGTTGTTAAACGTTCCCAGAAATGCGTAGATGTCAACGGGGAGTACTTCCAGAATATTTTATAACATTACAAGTAATTTAAACAATTAAAGAATGTTCCTCCTCTCTATTACATTTTTTCTGGACTAATTTTAAATGAGCCACCCTGTATTTCATCATACTAAAGCGGATTGAATCAACGTTTATGTTTTTACATTTTTTCTATATATTTTAATCACAAAAATACATGTTAAAATATTCCTTTATTTGAATATTGGGTTATTTAGTTTAAAGAAATCATTTTAAGTTTTATATATAAACTAGCTTGGGTGCCCGGCGTTGCCTGGGTGTTTGGAGGTGTGTGTTGAGCAAAAAAAAAAAAAAAAGTGGTTGTAGGCAGGTAGGCTCGAACCCGTACTGTAAATGAGGAAAATAACGTGATAAAAAAAACGTGATGCCTTTGCCGTTGTGTCCATCGCCAAACCGGATGTGGCGAAGGCTAATCAATCGAAAAGATGAGGTGACTTTTGAAAATATCGTTGAAAAAAACCAAAAAAAAAAAAACACGACCTATCCTTGAAGAAAAATGTCCAGTTGTTGGTGAAGGAATTAATGTTTTTAGCCAATTTTTCGATATTTATTGTCCCGAGGGTCGAGCTTCAAAAACGATACTAACCTTGTGAAAATCTGTCGCCTATCTCGAAAGTTTTAGGCAGACATACACACATGCATTTAAACAGGCAGGTGAGATTTATATTATAGACTAGCCTGGGTGCCCGGCGTTGCCTGGATGTTTGAAGGTGTGTGTTGAGCAAAAAAAAAAAAAAAAAAAAGATGTGGTAGTAGGCAGACAGGCTCGAACTTTTAAGTTTAAGGCGTACATACGCACATTTAAACAGATAGGTGAGATTTATATAATAGATGTAGTTTGACACACTCACTCCTATTTTATACGTTTACGGTACCGTCTGTCAGTCTCCCCTCTCCATGTTGATCAAAATTAAAATACATAACTATAAAACAGTAGATCGAAATAAGAGGATATCACAAGAGATATTAATATTACTTAATTATTAGAGAAAAATAGATAAAGTGGAAGCGTGGGAGAGAGATGTGGGGAAGAAAGGGAGAATAAAAGATAATACAAATAAAAACAATATTTTGGATTTTTCTTTGTATTTAAAGAATTTAAGTCGCTTTTTTTCTGGATTCAATCTAATCCGAGCTCAATGGACGACCGAACGAGTCACATCTTTTCTAGCAATGATTTAAATGAAAATATAAAAAAAAGCACCCCCCAAAATTGTTTTTATCCATTTCTTATCATCACTCACTCAGAAGAGTGAGTGTGTGGAAATTTGGAGCAGGATATGAAGTTTAACTCCCTTCTTTTTCTTTCCTGGCTCAAACATAACTGTGTCGTTGTATGAATTGCTCCGATTGTGAACTATAGCAGCCATGTTTGCGACAAAGCGAAATTAATGTCTCTACCGTAGTTCTCTGTTCCTAATCTTTAATATTTCCTAATTAACTTTTACGAGTTAAACCCATTACAGCACAGAAAAGTCGAAAGCATCGAATCATATATCAAGGCAAGAATAACAGTTTCTAATCTAAAATCTATTCTATTTTGATTAATGTTTAGATTAATGTGGTGGAGTGTCTGTCTACGATAGTGATTTTTAACCCGGTTGAGTGGAATCATGGACCACTACACTTATCACTGGCTTATTTTGTTTTATTGTTTATATAGTATTTACGATATAAAAGAATTGCCTGGGTGCCTGGGTGCCTGGGTGCCTGGCGATGCCGGGGTGTTTGGAGGTGTGTGTCTAGCAAAAAAAAAAAAAAATAATAATAATAATAAAATAATAATAAATAAATAAATAAATAAATAAATAAAATAAATAAAAAATAAGTGGTAATAGGCAGGCTGGCTCGAACCCGTACCGTGAAGGATGAAAAGAACGTGAAAAAAATAACAAAAAACGTGACGTCATTGTCGTTGCGTCCATCGCCAAACCGTAAATGGCGAAGGTTTAAATTAAGGTTAGTCAATCAAAAAGAGGGAATGACTTTCGAAAATATCGGCGAAAACAGCGACCTTTCCTTGTAGAAAAATATCCTGTTGAGGGTGAAGGAATTAATGTTTTTAACCAATTTTTCGATATTTGTTGTCCGCAGGGTCGGACTTAATAACGATATTGATCTCGTAAACATCCGTCGCATCTGTCGAAAGTTCTAGGCATACATACATACCTACATTTAAACAGACAGGTGAGATTTATATTATAAACTAGCCTCGGTACCTGGCGTTGCCCAGGTGTTGAGCAAAAAAAAAGTTGTAGTAGGCAGACAGGCAGGCTCGAACCCGTATGAACATACATGATGATTACAACGTCTTGTCAGACGAGTGCCACCCCCTCAGACACTTAAAGTCCATAAGCCCAAAAAATGAATTCCATGCCACAGGACCATTTTTATAGATAAATGTCTGAGAGAGTATCTATACACAGATGATGTTACAGAGTCTTAGCTTTGTACGAATGCTAAGTGTCTCTCTCGGTTCAAAATGTTGAGATCCAGCAACAAGCAAGAGCAAGATAGCCAGCAACAAGTTAAATTGCAGACTAGCTTAATGCGGATACTGGGGTCCCGCTTTATGTTTTTTTTAAATCAGAGATTTGCTTCTCCTAGAAAGGTTGCCTTCACCACAGCTTATGGGAGCCCTCTCCACCTCAACATACACATACATACACACAAACTCACACGGTGCTAGTTGGCCGTTGACCCTGAAAAAGGGTTCATTCACCCTATAAAGGTCTTGTTTTTAAGCCTTCAGGGAGACTAGCCACCCTCCTCACCAAACAAGTCTGGTGGGGGAACCAGTTTAGTCGCCGATGACCCGACCATGAGGCAGGTAGTACTGAGTTACATGGTACCAGTAGCATATGACATCACCTGACATAAACGTACATACATACATACAGTGATGATCATATTTATTGGCACGGTAAAATAAAAGTTAAATTTTGTCTAATAAATTCTAAAAAAGGGATTAAATTAAAGAAAATAACAAAGTATATTATGTATTTTTAACTGGCCTTTCCGATGCAGTAATCGGATTTTAGAAAAAATAAATAACAAAGGAACAACAAACATAATTGCAAAAAACACTTGTTCAAAATTATTGGCACGATTTATTTAATAATCAATTGTATAGCCTTTGGCCTTGATTACCTTCCTCAGTCGCTTTTCATAGTTTACAACCAAGTTGTTGCACTCTTCAGTAGTAATTTTAGCCCACTCTTCCTGACAATAATCCTCCAATTGAATAAGATTCTTAGGCTTCCTTTGCATTACCCTCAATTTTAATGTTCTCCATAAATTTTCAATTGGATTAAGGTCTGGGCTTTGTGATGGCCACTCCAAAACATTAATATGATTGTCCTCAAGCCATTTCTTAGTCAGTTTAGCCGAATGCTTTGGGTCATTATCTTGCATGAACCACCAACGACGACCAAGTGAGAGTTCTTTAGCAGAGTCTTTCAGGTTTTCATCCAATATTTTAACATAATCTTCCTTTTTTATGCTACCTGTGACCTTAACAAGTCGCCCTGGTCCAGAGGCAGCAAAGGATCCCCAAAACATCAAACTGCCTCCACCGTGCTTCACTGTGGGTATGGTGTTCTTAGGCAGGAAAGCTTCGCCAGATTTTCTGTAAATATAAGACACTTTATTATGGCCAAATAACTCTATTTTCGTTTCGTCAGTCCATAGAACACGTTTCCAGAATGCAACATCTTTATCAATATGACGTTTTGCAAAGGCTAGCCTTGCTTTCAGGTGCATAGGCTTCAATAAGGGAGTCTTTCTCGGACGACATGCTTTTAAACCAGCTCTCTTCAAAACTCTACCAACTGTATGTTGAGATACATTCACTCCAGAGGTGCTCTGTTCATCAACAATCTCCCCAACAGAGATCCTTGGGTTTTGTTTTACTTGTCGAACAATTTTCCGTTCATCTCTTGGGGAAAGAATCCTTTTTCTCCCTCTACCCTCTAAACTCATAACGTGGCCTTGCGATTTGAACTTGTTTATTATGGCTCTAACAGTGGATTTGGGAAGGTTTAGCTTCTTTGAAATCTTATCATAGCCCTCCCCATTGGTATGGAATGCTACAACAAGCTTCCTGACGTCTTCGCTGTGTTCCTTAGTTTTAACCATGGCGATTGAAAATTATAATTTAGTCACTTATAATAGTTTAAATAAATCGCTATCTAAAAATTATCTGCAAAAAATTATTCACTGAATTAGCGTTAAACAAGCATAATATGGCTATAAAAAAGTTCAGAAAGCACGTAAACCGGAAATTGATTGATATTATACTGATACTAAAAGAAAAACAAAGCCGTGCCAATAATTTTGAACAAGGGTTTTTTGCAATTATGTTTGTTGTTCCTTTGTTATTTATTTTTTCTAAAATCCGATTGCAGCATCGGAAAGGTCAGTTAAAAATACATAATATACTTTGTTATTTTCTTTAATTTAATCCCTTTTTTAGAATTTATTAGACAAAATTTAACTTTTATTTTACCGTGCCAATAAATATGATCATCACTGTACGTTTAAACAGACAGGTGAGATTTATATTATAGATGATTGCACATATGTTGCATTATGTAGACGTATGTGTAGATGGATTAAATAAAGCTTTTTCAATTGTAGTTCAAATTAGAAGATTAAGCTAACGTGTCAAGAAATGAGCTTATAGATAGGAAGTCTTCAATGATATATAACGAATAAACTGATAAAATATTTCTCTTGTTTCTGGATCTACAATGTTGTCTTAATAGAATGTTACAAGCCGACTTTAGTGTCGTTTTTCGACTTTTAATTCAATTTAAATTCGGTGCAAACATCAGTCACATAAAGTCATGCATACAAAGTCATTCATATAAAAAGTTTATTTATATTTTTCAGAAGTTTTAGGAAATTTATTTATTTAAAATAGAGGCGAAATTTTACTCTTCATCAGAAAAGGAAAGTTGTAGTAGTAATTGTTGTTGTTTATATTTTACAACATCGTACTGAAAAAAATCACAAAAAATATGGTATTATATAAAAAAAATTGTAGTAAACAGTGGTGATCTGTTGTTGTTGTTGTTGTTGTTGTTGGTGTTGTTTATCTTCTTTCGAATTTTCTTTTTCCGTTTTTTTTTCTCGTTTTTTTCTCCTTTTGTTTCTTGTCCTTTTTCTTTCATTTCTTCTTTTTTCTTCTTCCATTTTTCTACTTTTCTTCTTCTTCTTCTTCATCTTCTTCCCTTCCTTCTCCTTCCGTTTCTTTTTCTTCTTCTTCTTCTTCTTCTTCTTCTTCTTCTTCTTCTTCTTCTTCCTCCTCCTCCTCCTCCTCCTACTCCGTTTTATCTTTCTTCTTCTTTTTCTTCTTTTTCTTCTTCTTCTTCTTCTTCTTCTTCTTCTTCGTCTTCCATTTGTCTTCTTCTTCTTCTTCTTCTTCTTCTTCTTCTTCTTCTTCTTCTTCCCTTCCTTCTTCTTCCGTTTCTTCTTTATGTACTCATTCCGTTTCTTCTTCTTCTTCTTCTTCTTCTTCTTCTTCTTCTTTTTTCTTCTTCTTTCGTTTCTTCTTTGTCTTCTTTTTCGTATTCTTTTTGTTGTTGTTGTTGTTTTTGTTGTTGTTGTTGTTCTTCTTCTTCTTCTTCTTCTTCTTCTTCTTCTTATTATTATTATTATCTCATAGCTTGGGACGAACGCCGTAGCCTATTAGTAATACGCAGTTATTCACCACAACACTATTAACAATCGCCGGCCGGGTCGCTTGTGCATTGTATCATAAATTCCGGGGATCTTTTTTTTAATTTTTTAATAATGAATCATCACTTATTACAAGTAAAAGTAAAACTAGCATAATGTTTAATGAGATAGATTAACAGTCGAATGATGATTAGTAGTATGTTAGAATTGGAAATAGTGGAATGAACTCAATAAAATTTGATGACTTATGAGTACGAAAAGTGTCGATTGACATTACATGGCAAAATAACTGTAGCAGTCATCATAACTATTTTCTCTTGTGGATTAATGCCCCTTGTTGAATGATGCGGCCACATACTCACCACTCAGCTACTAGGGCGCATTAAGTAAGGAACTAATTACCCCTGTCAGGAACTAGCCAGCAGCCATCAGAGCAGCTCAGGCAAAAAACAAAAAAAAAAAAAAAAAAAAAAAAACAGACCTCTCTGTCTACCGAATCCAACCAGGCTGCAACTACTTCACTAAAGACCTCTACTGGACAACCTGGAGACACTTCAAGTTTGTTCCTGCCGACATGAGAACATCCAAGAACTTTTTAATCCTTTTCTTTCTTTCACTTCAGACACAGTTTCTCTTCTTTCAAAATAAACCCTCTCGTTGTTTTGTTGTGGTTGGTTAATCATTCTGTGTGTTTGTATTGCAAATTAATCCTTTATTAGAGGTTTTGTGCATTCACGCATAAAAAACTACCTAAATAAACATGATTTATCTCGTAGGGAAGCAATATTGTTGCAACTTGTTCCACGGACGGAAAGTTAATATAAATTCCGTTTGAAAATAAAATAAGAAAGAAAAGTCCGTATGCATTGGTGGTAATAAGACCAGTTCTTTTCTAGATGTTTGCATATCAACTAACTAATTAAATTCCAATATTGTGTTCAACCAATCAGAGCCGAGGTTATATCTCTTCCTTTTACTTTCATTATTAAACGTAAATGCATGCCCTCTTTACGCCGGCAGAGCGATGCACTCTGTTTAAATGCGCTGTGGCAATTTAATTCGCTTTCTTCTTTCTGAAATTTCTCCCTTCTTTGGCAAGGCCATTAATAAGCATACAAAGTGCAACCCATTTGATGCGAGGCTGGCACTCAATAAGGGCGATCACGAATTAGCATAAAGTGCCTAAACATAGAACAATAACACAGCAACAGAATTACTTACGGACATATGCGCATGTGCGACGTACTCTCTTCTATCTTGATAACTCTTTCTCCCTACTCCCCATCTCTCGTTCTTTATTACACATTTAATTTCCATTTTATAGACTAGTGGGTAAGCATGCAAACAAACTAGTATTTCTACAGCGATGATTAAGTTTGTTGAACTAAATATCAGTTGGCTTTAAAGATGTTTGTGTTATTATTTCTACAAGTCTGTTTCATACTTATCTACGATTTCATTCCATTTTGTTTCAGATTTAATCCATTGCTTTAATTCCATCCATAAAGTTAGTATTTAGTTTTCTCCTACTGCACGAACTTAGACACAAGGGTCGGAAAGAAGGATTGAGAAGTCAGCGTTCCAGAAGCGGGGCACTCTGACCTGCAAAAAGTGCCTGGGAAGCCCCATCAGCATTCACAGGCGAGGGCGTCTCAGGGGACAAGCAATAAACTAACCCCTTCTCAAAGGAAGAAGGCAAAGCCTGGGAGGGTGGACCTCCTAGAACTGCACAGAACTAACTCCCACCGCAAAATCAACAGGGACAAGATCATTACAGGAATGGTCTAATCTCTGCTGATTTTGGGGGCCCGGGATAAAAAACCCATCCATAGAATTATGGAATTTGCAAGTGTTGGTGATGTACGCCCACCCGATTTAAATTACGAGATACGACAATATTAATGTATAGAAGGACGGGACAAACGCAGATAACGTGAACAGACGAGAAAGAAAGTTGTGTAGTATTGGCATTGTTTGGTTTGCTTAGGTTGTTTTGTTTTACGGCATATCAACCGTTTTCGAGTTATTTAATGTTAATTCAGTTTTTATGCTTCAAGTTCTTTATATCTTAAAATATTTATTTATAGAGTTTGGTTTGGTTGTTTTACGGCATATCAACCCTTTTCGGGTTATTTAATGCCGAATCCAGTTATTTTGGAAACAGTATTCATGTTGCATCCAGTTATTTTGTAGAAGGTTTTCATTCTTCAAGATTTTTGTATCTTCAATCGCTAGTTTGTAGTGTTTGGTTTGGGTTGTTTTATAGTGGATTTTATTGTTTTGTTCCCTGACCTGCAGAATTTGAATACGTTTTGCAATGGGAGAGAGAAAAGGGTTACAGGATTAATGGTGGGTACATTTAAAGTTAGGAAACCAGTCAGGAAGTGGGGGAGACAGAAATAGAAAGGGGAAATGGGAAGAAAGAAAAAGGGGGAAAGGAGGAAAGGGGGTTGTTGCTTTTTGTTTTGCAGAACATAATTAAGTTTTACGAAAGGAAGTAGAAAAACAAAAACA
>NC_136526.1:20223625-20231125 GCF_053919585.1 Euprymna scolopes | reverse complement strand
TGTTTTTATGTTAGCTAGTATGTCTACTTTTATGCCTAATTTTTTCATTTTCTTGTGTATGATTTTCTTAAAGTTATCTCCATTGACTTTGTCGGAGTCTTTTATTATAGCTAGCCCATTCATCTCTATATAGGCCGATATCCGTAGTATCAAATATGCTTGTGAGGGTATATAGAATGAATAATCCCACAAGATCTGATGCTTCTGCAGAATCCCGCGCACCCATCGCCAAATCAAACGAATTTGTCATTTTAGTGTTTCTCCATTGGTTATTGTTATTTACTAGAACTGATTTTCTACATTTTTTTATGATGTTGATTTCTTCCGAGGATATATCAGTGTGTGCCTAGTCAAATTCTAGGGCAATGTTGAAAAGTTCTTCGGATATCGAGGGATAGAAGTCTATGATGTCGAGCTGTATAAACATACATTTATTTTTGTTTTTTATATTTTTAAACCAAGTGATTGCTTCGGTAGTATTTGCCCACTGGTTTAATTCTAGGTCTTGTTTGATTTTGTTTGTTTACTCTAGAAAGTATTGATTTTCTAATTCTACCTATTTATGGTTTAGTTGAGTTTATCAAGCCGGTGCTGGATTATTATTATTGAAGTCACATTTGTGGTCTTTGAGCAGAATATATGCCTCTCTAGGTTTCAATTTGCCAGCTTTATCGCTAATTTTTAAGTATTTATTATATCTATGTAATCGCATTCGTTTGTATCCAGTTTTTTGTAATGTTTTCTGTGATTAGTTTGTTAAATTCTTGTTTATCTATTTTATAAAAGTTTCTAGTTTTATCTGCTTTTACAAAGATTTTATTAGAGTTGTTGGAAATTGTTAGGTTGATTGTGGAATTCTAAGTTTTTAATTATGTTTAAAAGGTCATTTTCAAAATTTATCAAAACGTCTACTGCTTTCGCATTTTTTAGGGTTTTAAAACCATAGGATTCGTTTTTGTTTACGTTTTTATTTTTAAGGAAGAAATTTGCTCGGCATCGCATTTGGTGTATTAGTTCATCCGTTTTTTTAATTAATTTAATAATATAACTATTGGCTAACTAAAAACTCAATAGAAGGTGCGTATATAAAAACGCGAGACAACCACAGAATTCTCGCATAAGCCTGATGAATCCTAGCGTGGATGAAACGCAGAATATTCTGTGTAGCTTAATCGCCATATATATTTCATAACTTACTACCTAGCTCTACCTACGCATTGAGCACTATTGAAGTAAATTACGCATAAATTTATACTTTGTATATTAATTCATGTGATTAAATGAAGTATATATATATATATATATATATATATATATATATGTATATATATATATATATACTAGTTGGACTCTCGGCGTTGCCTGGTCGTACAATAATAATATTTTAATTTATGCAAATTGCGTATGTATTTTCATAGAATCAATCATCTATTAATTATTATATATTTTGATGAATAATTTGCCCGGTTGACTAATTTGCAAAATCAGTAAAAATAAATAAATAAAAAATATTAATGGTAATGTCGTTCACGTCTTAAAATCGTGACAATTACTTTGATGTCTAAAACTTCAAAGCACGATCATCCGCCATCAGTGTATTTAAGCGTATCTTTACGGAAAAATTAAAATGTGTTTCATTTTATTTTTGATAAAAAATGTGAACATCTTTGCTTCTTTTAAGACAGATCTTTCCGACAATTTAATACTATTCGTCCTAGCGCTAATTTTTGGCGACGTCATCGGCCTCAATGACTTGTAGAGAGAGTGCGAGGAGAATCGAAACCAAAAACGTTTAGCTTACGATTTACTTTGACGTTAATAACTGTATTATGAAAACATTTTTACTGCCAAGCGAAAAAGTAAAACATAGACCAATAGCTAATTAGCTATGCGTATTCTTAATGCCGTCGTTCAACCTTCACCTGACAAATTTCATTTTTCTAATTTTCACAGTTTTGCACCAATTTTCCCAGGCTAAAAACCAAAATATAAAGTTTCGGGTGGGTTCGAATACCCTATATATAAAGTTTCATGTCTGTAGACCAAAAACTGACAGAGGAGCTTGGTAGGCAACATTTTTTCAAGAAATATATATATATACGCATATATATATATATATATATATATATATATATATATATATATATATATATGTGTGTGTGTGTATATAAAGATTTTTGTGTTTACTATAACCTTTTTACGCAAATATTACGCAAGTATAAATCATGCAGAATATCTGCATAAATATAATTACTCGTAATAGTTAATTAAAGATGGTCATCTCATAAGACAACCGAAAAAAACTCATAGGGAATTAATTAAAATACATGTTCAAAAGAATATGCGAATTAGCTAGATCTTTTGCAGATTAATGCAATTCCACGATCCATAATACTTAACAAAGTTGTATCTTCTTTTTAATTAAAAAGAAAAAAAAAGGCTCGTCTTTTTTTTTTCTTGGCTTTCGAGCCAAGATCAAATTGTTTTTTATTTTTATTTATTTATTTATTTTTTTTCAACAAATCACACAGATACAAAAACGATATAATTTGGGAATCTTAGGTAGGACGACCCCCGCTTTGCTTGGGGTATTTTGGCGCATGAGAACTTTAGTTAGGATCAAGCATAGACTAGCAAAGCTGCAGTGACGAGAATGACCATAGACACCCCTCCACAATTTTTGAGTGGTCTCGTGACTCTTTCTTGTTTATAACTGTTTTGTTGTAAACTTTTCAGAGTATATATATATATATATATATATATATATAACTCAAAGTGTAGTATCTGTTTTGATGCTTCACTTAAGTTAATTGGTCCTTGGTCAATGTAGGGGAAACCCTTCATACTGAGACAATCACTATTTTTAGATAATGCCAGATTGCTCCCTCTTTGCCCTTGTTGTAGGGAAGCTAGTTTTCCACCCACATTAAGAACGACCTTGTGTCACATTTGCTTTCGTGGGAAGCAATAAATACCTAAATAAATAGAAAAGTTTTTTTAATATGAATATCAATACACACACAAAAACAATTGATAGAATTATAGAAGATATATGTGCGTGTGTGTGTGTGTGTGTGTGTGTGTGTGTGTTTTACACGGTGGTCACCACTTATCAAGGCCCGGAAGCCACTCAGGGATAAGGGTTATTGCAAGTATAGTACGTTAGTGTGGAGATTTGATGAAGTGTTTACTTAAGGGGGCGGTTCATTAGGAATTTGTTAACGTTGGACTTGAACACATCCATATTGTAGTCAGGTGGGAAGCAGGCAGACGGAACAGAGTTCCACAGGCGTGCAGTTCTAAGAAAGAAGCTTTGTTCATGGAATTCACGTTTTGATTTAGGCACAGATGTGTGTGTATGTGTGCGTGTGTGTGTTTTTTTGTGTGTGTGTTTGTGTGTGTGTGTGTGTGTGTGTGTTTGTGTGTCCGTGTGTCCGTGTGTGCGTGTGCAACGTTAGAGCAGCCTTTTTCTTTTCTTTTTTTTTGTTAAAAAACAAGTCTGGCCGTAGATGGCAACATAATCCAAAGTAAAACAAGAAAACAAAAAGACAAAATCAAAAAGAAAATCTACATAGAAAACAAAAAAAAAAAGAATAAAAGATAAGATATAGTAAAACGACTTATTAAGAGACGAGATTGATATCACAAAATAAATGTTAAGGAAATGTCATAGACGATAAAAAGAGGAGAAAGCATGTGTATAATAAACGAAAGCTAGACACGGTCAGTTGTAAACGGGATATGTACTTGGTGTTCACGAGATAAATCTGTTAGATGTTATTTCTTTGAAGATGAAATGTATCTCCAAACAGAGGATATGAAATAGAAGGTTTAATGAAAAAGGGGGAAAAATAGAAAGAAATGAAGCGAATTAAAACGAAATTAACAATTAATTTCATTTTAATTTGGTTCCTAAGACGCGTTTTATTTTATCACGTGTTCGTAAATTATGATCTGAACATATTCCAATAATTGTTTGAACCTTAATGTCTGCAAATAGGCGAAAATCAAGAATGAAAACCGTAAATGTATACCTTATATTTAGGCGTATAAGGCGACCGGCAGATAAGACGCGGTAGAAAATTGGAGCAAATTTTAATAAATTTATTATATATCGATTGTATAAGACGACTGCTAAATCACGAAACCATGTTTGTTTAGCCTAGGCTGGGGATTGCAACAACCGGTATCTTATGAAATATTAGTTTCAAAAGATGATTTTTTATCTTTAAGAATCGTCTTATACGCTGAAATATAATTACCGTTAATTTCGTTTAAATTTGTTTCCTTAGACGCGTTTTAATTTATCATATGTTCGTAAATCATGATCTGAACATATTCCGATAATCGTTTATTCTTTAATGTCTGCAAATCGACGAAAATCGAGAATGAAAAACGTAAATATATTTGTAATGTGATGTAGGGATAGGATTGTGATACGAATCATATTATGTTAGAAATGTTAAAATATTCAATAATTACTTTTATATGAAAAATTGTAACGGATGCTTCTGCCTATTCGCTGACGGGTCTAAATGTTGTTTACGGAGCCCTTAATTTTTTTTCTAGTCTTTAGAGCACAACTAATTTGTTTTTGAAGTATTTCAATCATGTCATGTGACTAAATTGACCACAATTTAACTCACATACTGCCGTTTTTTTGCGGGGGGGGGGTTCCATTGAAACACGTATTTCTTATTCTGCGCGATTCCCTCTTCTCTTACTAAATGGTGAGTTAGCTATCGTTCGATTGGAGTGATGTGTTGGGTGGAGGGGGACGTCACAGTCCTCTTTTAGATTTTTAGTATAGTAATATATATATATATATATATATATACATACATATATATATACTTAAATGTATACATATATATATATAAATATATATATACATACATATAGATATACATATATATATACATACATATATATAGATATACATATGTATACATATATATATACATATATATACATACATATATATATATACATATATATATATATTCAGAATGTGAGAGATTATATATAATTACATCCACAGCCCAAAGAACACCGCAGCCCACAAGAACCATGCCAGCCAACGAACAGGAACGATCTAAGACTCTAGTTTCGCCCTCATTTGGGCTAATCAGTCAGGATTTGAAACCCGAGCCTCTTGCATACGAGGCAAGCACTTTACCAACTGGGCAAGATGAAAAGTTGAAATTGAAAAGTTGAAATTGATTTGGGAAAAGAAAAAGAAAAGGAAGGGGACATCCAGTTCAAAGTGGATCACGTGTTGTCATGGCAATGTGTGTCAGACGACCGGAAATATAGCAGACAGGTATATTTTGACATATGTGGTTGCTATATAGGTTATCTAATACTAAAAGAAAGTGTAAAAGTCCTAGGGTGTTTTGTAAGCACGAAAAGTAATATGGGTAAGCTTAAACATGGAAAAGTAAAGGACTAGTTTTTAAATCTGGAAAAGAAAAGGACAAGATATTCTAGTAAAAATATAATAAATTTTAACTTAATATATTGCAGCATTAAGAATTGATTATATAATGTTATAAATTGAATGTAAAAAAAATCTCAATGCTGCAATATTTTAAGTTATAAATTTATATTTTTTACTAGAATATCTTGTTTTCTTTTCGAGTTTTAACAACTAGCCCTTTACTTTTCCATGTTTAAGCTTAACCATATTACTTTTCATGTTCGCATTTTTCTATTGTAATCCACGATTTGTCCAGGCTTTCAATAAATTAACCTGTTCTTTGTCTAATTTCAGTCTTATTTTTTTGCCCCCATAAACACATATGTAATAACAATGTACGACACTCGTCTGCTTTCAATAAAAAACCCAATTATCTCCTTTTAGTGCTTTCATTCTTTCTGTTTCACTTATTACTTCTCTTTTCGCGACAGCAGTGAATTAGTAACAACAGTAGTCGCTGAAGCGACGCGATTGCTATGGAAACGAGTCATAAAGAGCGTCACTCACTTCCTTGCATATTTTTACTATTTTGAACACCAAGAAATTCATCAGAACATTTGTTTTACTGAGGGAAAATGTAAAAAAACCCAAACTTTTTTCACATTATAGCTGTTTGAAAAATGAGTGAGCTGTCAAGCTTTAAAGCAATTCTAAATGACTAATACTGTCACTTCACCATATATTCAAACACTGTTTTAATGATTATATATATATATATATATATATATATATATATATATATATATATATAAAGCTGAATGTCTGTGTGTGTGTGTGTGTCTGGTCACGAATAGGCTCCTATATGGTTGACTATTTAAAAAAAAACTGATTACATCTAATGATAGAAGATGTATCGAGACACAGGAATGGGTATGTTTGATCTGGAAGAACGGTGGTTCATTAAAATTGTGGGGTCTGCCTTCGCGCCTCGTCCACAAAGTATGGAAATGAAACTTAAAAAATTTAAAAAAAAAACGTTTACAAGAGTTTTTGATATAGATGTACATAAGAATACTTTTATAATTATGTTTCAACTTAAATAGGGATGGTATAATAAAATTGTGAGGTCTGCGTTCGCGCCTGGCCGCCATAGAATGGAAATAGGCACAAACTTTAATAAAGACTTTTCATATCTATCTGCGTAAGTATGCTTTGATAATTATGTTTCAGTTTGAAGAAATATGGTATAATAAAATTATGGAGTGTTCGTTCGCGCCTGACCTTCATAGAATGGAAATATGTCACAAAGTTTAACAAGGTTTTTTAATATAGATCCACAGAATATTGTGATAAGTGTTTCAGAGTGAACAGGTATGGTATAATAAATTATGGGGTTTATCTATTTTATTTTTACTGTCATCATATTTTGCTTTGGGTTTGATACCCCCAAATTCAACCCAAATTTACAACCCTTCCTTTTCATAACCTATCATACTTTCATAAATCAGAGTCCGTTTTCTGTAGGCTGTTTTTGAACCCAGTGAACGACGGGTACTTTTGCTAGTATATATATAAAGGATTGTCAGAAAAGTCATGTCCTGTCATTCAAACAACTAACGTTTTACACTACTTTTGAAAACAATATTATTGCTTATTTAATATGTAACAATAGAGTTAGACATAGAAAAAAACAAACAAAAACAAATGAGGAAATAGAAAAAGGTTTGCTTTGGTTTGGTTGTTTTGTTTTACGGCATATCACCCTTTTTCGGGTTATTTAATGCTGAATCCAGTTATTTTGGAAATAGTATTCATGTTGCATCCAGTTATTTTGAAGAAGGTTTTTATTCTTCAAGATTTTTGTATCCTCAATTGCTAGTTCGTAGTGTTTGACTTGGTTGTTTTATTGTAGATGTTATCGGGTTTTTTCCCTCACCAGAACATGAATGAGTTTTGCAATGGGAGAGAGAAAAGGGTTATAGTATTACTGTTGGATACATTTTTAAATTAGGAAACTAGTCAGGAAGTGGGGGAGATAAAAAGAGAAAGGGGGAAATGGGAAGAAGAAAAAAAGGGGGAAA
>NC_136526.1:20211125-20218625 GCF_053919585.1 Euprymna scolopes | reverse complement strand
GACGAAATGTTGCACCCCTCTTCCTGTTTTACAAGTACTTTAATGGTAGCTGCTGCGAGGTACTACAAGCTCTTCTACCGCCTCGACGTAAATACCCCCGACAAACCCGACAAGCAGCAAAATTCCACCCTTGCACAATAGAAATCCCTAGATGTAAGACAGCCATTTACTCTAATAGTTTCCTCCCTACGACTGCTAGACTTTGGAATTCCCTTCCGAATTTCTGCTTCCCTGACTCTACTGACATGCAGAAGTTCAAATCTAATGTACACATACATCTTGCTACTCAGCTCCATACATAGTATCGTTACAAATTATGTCCCAGATAGTAGCTCCCTACATCAAAGTTGCACTCTGCCTTGTTTGGGGTGAAAATGCAAGAAAAAAAAGCTTCTGTAAATCGTATAGAAGGGTTTGTTTTTGAAGAGGTTAGACTCTTCTAAATCAGCCATATTCTGGCTATGACAAGATTACATTGTTTTAGTTTGAGTTTTCACTACAAACGTATGGTCATCTATAATATAAATTTCACCTAGCTGTTTAAATGTATGTATGTATGTATAAAACTTCGACAGAGGCCACGGATTTTCACGAGATCAGTATCGTTTTGAAGATCGCCCTTTCGGACGACAAATATAAAAAATTGGTTAAAAACATTAATTCCTTCGCCCTCAGCTGGGCACTTTTCTACAGGGAGGGTTTCGCTTTTTTCGCCGATAATTTCGAAAGTCATCCCCGCTTTTCGATTCACTAGCCTTAATTTAAACCTTTGCCACTTCCGGTTTGGTGATGGATGCAACAGCAAAGACGTCACTTTTCTTCCATGTTCTTTTCCTCCTCCGCGGTACGGATTCGAGTCTGGCTGCCTATCACCACTTTTTTTTTTTTGCTCAATACACCTCCAAACATCTGGCCAACGCCAGACACTCAGGCTAGCTCACTATAAAAAGAATCGAGTATAGAATTCAAAATATAGAAAATTTAATGCTTACTATACACCATCGTTCAATACTTAAAAAGTCTCTTTGTACATGACTTAACCAGGACAACCTGACATGAGGATATTTTGCCCAATTAAACCCTGACTAAATATCCAAAACCACATAGTATTCAAATAAGCCCCCAATTATGATTACGCCGCACTGACTTTTACAAGGAATGGTGCACCCTTATACATTTATATGCGGCATAATGACGTTTGACACACCGGTTCCCGTCATATCACTGAAGTTAAGCAACGTTGAACCTAGTAAGTACCAGATGGGTGGCCATTTGGGACCTCCAAGTGCTGTATGTACTCTCCGCTTATCTCGGCATTGTTTCTAGTCGTCCTGGATTTTTCCTTGCCACTGGGCTCAAGCAGTGCCGATTCAGGAAAGGTGTAGCTGAGGATTGCGCAACACTTACCACACAATTACATTCGCAGCTACTCCTACAGGGGGTATCCTTTGTATTTCGTGACTGAACAGAGGCATCGGTGCACCTTCATCAGTTGATGTTGCGTATAGGAACAACATTAAGCTGAATACTCCACCACACTAGATAAATTCTTGTCACGCAATACTGCAAGATCAAGCGATCACAAGAAAGATATACTATTAAACAGCCACAGTCAATAACGAGCTCTGCTGCTCGGCAGTGAATTTATGATACTTGCATTTTTGAAAACCTATATCGTCCCCCCCCTTTTATTTTCCCAACCAAAATTAAGTATGCAACGCACGGGTACGCAGTTGCATCAAGTTTTTCTAAAATAGTACTTTTATATACCAAAAACAAAGGAATTGAACTCTTAATGAACGAATACAGACACCTTTTCCCTATTAAAATATTAATTTTCATTTCTAAACAAAGGGAAGTAAGTGTGTAAAAAGTTATATCATGCTTTAAAAATGGCGGCTATTCAAAAATAAATTTGATCGGATAAATTATTTTATGGATAGAATTAACTGGAATTCCATTTTATTTTTCACAGAAAAAGAGACAAACGTTCAGGAAAATTAAACGGCTATTCAGAATTAAATATTGACGCTGTATGAAGAAACGTATCGATAATAAAATAGAGATGATGCTTTTTCAATCATTTGCTCATCCAGTTTGTTAATCGAAGAATTTAAACGCCGGAGGACTGAATTACGCTAATGTTGCAAACACTCTAGTGGTCAGCGACATAAGTGCTTGACCGCTTACAAAATCACATCTCAAAACCAAAGTGGAAATACCAATCGAGGATGTAGAGTCATAGTTGGTTACTTACCAAACGCCTATAGACAATTCGTGACTGTTCGTAATCATTTTGCAGACAAACGATGCTTCAAGTCTTGTCTGTTTCGGCGTTGGTAAACCATGTGATCTGAAAAACTTCGTTTTGTCAGCCATAAGATGAGATTTGTAACATAAGTAATAACAAACAAAATGGTGATCCTTGTTTTTTTTTACACAGAAATCACCACTTATCAAGGCCCGGAGGCCACTCGAGGATAAGTGTTAATGGGTATACATTAATAAATTTGATTATAGCGTAGTAAACACAAGTAGTGGTAATTTTGTAAATTGGATTACTTGGGGGAGGGGTCATCAAAAACTTGTTTACGTTGGACTTGAAGACAACCATAGTCAGCTGGAAAGCAGGCAAACGGAAGACAGTTCCACAGGTGTGCAGTTATAAGAAAAAAGCTTTGTTCATGGAATCTACTTTTAGGTTTAGTCACAGATAAAGAGTGTGGGAAATTATTGATAGTGGTTTTGGCTAGACGAGTATTTTTCATGAAAGTTTGGCGGGGGCATAGATTGAAGCTCAGCTGAGCACTTGCCATGAAAATAACGATAAAGCAGAGACAGACTCGAAACGTCTCTTCTGTGGGAAAGAGGTTGCAGGGAAGAGAAAAGGGCATCCTCCACTACTATCTCAACTGCTTTAATCTCATATAATATAATCCAGTTCACTATAATACTATTATAATAGAGATTTACTGTCTGTCTGTTTAGCATTAGATGGCTAAGAATTCTTCACCGTAACAGTGATTGAACATTTGTTTCTTTCTTTCTTGTGTTAATTTTTCTTTGTATGCTGTATTCAGTGTATGCTTATCTAAAAATTTGTTAAGATTGGACTTGCAAGCAACTATGTTGTAGTAAGCTGAAAAGCAGCTCCATGATATTTTGTTCCATGGACGAATAATAAAAAAAAACTTTGCTCACAGAACCTTCGTTTAATTTTAAGTGCGAAGAGGCAAAATGCGCAATTATTTACACTGGTTGTAGCTAGACGAGTTCTTTGTATTTTTCTTAGTATATTTACGTATATTGCATACGCGTGTACATCCTCTGTTAAAATTGACGAAACAATTCAGCTGGTAGGAGGGTGTTTACGTGTTTCTCAGAGCAGCAACACGCAAACCGAGACTAGAATATGAAGACAACCAGAATAGCAATAAACAACTTCATCGGTATTTGCTAGTAGGGGCGCTTCAGGAAGTCAGCAAAAAAACTGCCTTCTTTCTCCAAAAGAGGAAGATTAGTTAACCCCCTCGAACAAGCCAAATCATACCTCACTCTAGCACATAGTTGTTCAGACTTTTTCTTTGCTTATAAAGGCCTGATAGCCAATTGAGGATAAAGGCTAATGGGTACCAGGTCGTCGTTAAGACAACACCGTAATAATCGTTAATGATGAAAATTGGGTAGAATTTGATTATCTAAGAGGGCGGTTCAGCAAGAACTTGTTCATATTGGATTTGAAAACGACCATGCTGTAGTCAGTTACAAAACAGCCTTGCGGTATAGAGTTCCACATGCAGGCAGTCCTAGAAAAGAAACTTTGTTCATAGAATTTGCATTTAGTTTTAGATATTGATAGAGAGTAGGGGAAATTACTGAGAATGGTTTCAGTTAGACGAGTTGCGCGAGCCTTTTCTAGTCTCACACAAAAACACGCATTCACATCTCAAGTTATATTACTTGTCATATACATACACGCACACAAACATATGTGCGCACGTCCACACACGTACATATATTCACGCTCGCGTACATACATTCACATTCACGTGCATACACACACACACTAACGCGCACACGTACGCACACATGGACAACGTCACTTCCCCTTTCAAAGGAAATCCACACATGCGCAAAAGACCACCGGAAACAATTATAAAAGCAAGAGCAATAAGCAGCATCTTTCTTTTTCGGACCAGCTTCCGAGCTGGACGGTCTACGGACCGACAGCGTGCCTTTTTGGCAGGCGCGTGCGCACTCATGCCTCACGCCGCTTGCTACTATGTGGAACAAAAAGCTAACAGACCGTAAGTACACTTCATACACTTTCTATCTCCATGAACTGGATTGACATTCTCACTCTTTGTCTCTCTCTCTATATATACAACTTGTGCCTGAGAATACCTTCGCGTAGCTGACTGCTAACATGGCGCACAGTTTTTACTGATGTCAACCCTCTATATTTTTCTTTGTCTACATGCTGGACTATCATTCCCTTACACTACATTACTCACTTTTCTTCCCACGCGCGAACAAATGATAGTGACCCGAACGTGAGATGAACACACATTTCCTTTTTTTTCTACACCACCAGTCCCGCAACAAACGATGGTTACACCCGCGTGGACATGAACACGTGTTATATCTAAAACATTCATTCTTTTAACAGTAAATAAACGACACGTTTATCTTATCCAGTAATTGAGTTTTTGTTTCCTTCATTCCATTCGTTTCATTATTTTCTTTTGTAACGGGATTAGGATTTATATATCCTAGTCCTCTACAGAGTGTATAGGGGGGAAACAAAAAAAAAACGGTTTAAACTACACACCACCTAACTCTACCTTATTCCTATATACTAGAAATAAATCAGGGTTGAGAGATTGAATAAAACAGTTAAGTTGCATATGGTTCAAAAAGATACTTTGAATAGGTATTTTTCTAGCTTTTTCACTCCAAACAAGGTACATTGCCGGAAGGTATATAGACGGAAGGGCTTACTGTGAATTAGAGACCACGCCTACATTGACACCTTAAGCATGGAATTGATATTTATATTCCTTCCACGGCGGGAAGATATGACAAAAGGTCGGGAGAGTGAAATTTGAAAAGCCAACGCTCTAGAGGAAAAGTGTTCTGGCCTATAAAATTCCACTTAACATTATATATAAATTCTTAATACTGCAATATTTTAAGTTATAAATTTATTATATTTTTTACTATGATATCTTGTCGTTTTCTTTTCCAGTATTAACAACTAGTCATTTTAATTTTTTAAAGCTTAATCTTAACCATATTACTTTCATGCTCGCATTTTTCTATGTAATCCATGATTTTTTCTAAGCTTTGCTTTGAAATAATATTTTATTTCTATGTTAAATACCATATGCATTGTCAACAATCCATAAAAAATATTACCAACTTCGTAAATTGACTAAAAAAAATCAAATAAAAGACGTAATTAAGTAAATAAAATGAAAGAAGGATAAAAAATGAGAGTAACAGAATAAACGGGCGACGTCGTAAGCGAAAGATTATCAGCCCTAGCACGGCAAAGAGCATCACTTGTGTTAACTCTCTATGTATAACCAAAATAAGATGTTATGCGAGAGACATTCCCGCTATGATTTATGAATGTGTCGACGACGAAAGAGTTGTTATGGTAACCAACAGCCGATCAGAAGAAATCGTCTCTCACGTTGCTTATTAATTCTGGGGACTTTTGAACATCAGTAATTTTATTATAACTTTTGCTTTACTAAACGAAAATTAAAAATTTTTATTTAAAAATATAGCTGAGACGGTGACCTATGAACTGTAAAAATTGTTTGAAATTTGGTCGCAAAATAAGTGAAAATTTAAAGAAGGGCTAAATGAGTGACACTTTACTATATATTCAAAAACTATCGTGTTTGAATGAAACACACACACACACACACACACACACACACACACACACACATATATATATATGTTATTTATTTATTTTTGTTCGCGATACCTTTCGAATGATATCAATTATTTATATGTAAGTGCATTTTTACCTAAAGGTGAGGGGGAATAATTTTCCCTGTTACAAATTTGGTACCCTAAAATGGAGAGTGCCATATATATTGTTTTAAATATAATTATCCACTGACATGTGTGTCATCAGAGTGGCTGAATCTATCGAGATTCGAAATCGGAACCCGATGGAAAAAAAAGCATACACCTCTACCACTGGCCTATCTCGTGCGACTGCTAGATACCGCAACATCTTATGTAGATGTTATTTATTTGTTTTTGTTCACGATACTTTTTGAATAAATTCAGTTATTTATACGTAAGTGCATTTTTACCTAAATGCGAATTGGGAATACTTTTCCCATTTACCAATCTGGTACCCCCAAATGGGGAGCGACATATATATATAGTTTAAAATATAATTATCCACTGACACGTGTTTCGTCATCATCAGAGTGGCTGAATCTAGCGAGATTACAAAACCGGGAACCCATGGAAAGAAGAATCTACATAAAAAATCGCTATATCTAGCAGTCGCGCGGGATAGGCCAGTGGTAGAAGCTTAGGCTTCTTTACATAAGGCCCCTTCCAGTTGATGATTATATTTTAAACTATATATATATATATATATATATATATATATATATATATATATATATATATATATATATATATATATAGTTTTATTTGTATTTGTGCTAGACATAATCTGTAAATAGGATTAGAAAGAAGCACATCTTTATTGGTTATGACTTCATTAAAATTGTATTTGTTTCCACGTGTCTTCCATCATTTGCAATAGAAAAGATAATACGATTTTGCAGTTCACGGAAAACATTTGCTAACTGATTTATTACAGCAATGCCTGAAGTCATTATTTAAGCTTTAGAAACTAAACGCTTTATTGCATGCAATCTTTTTTTCACATGTCTCCATAAAAAAATCTCATTAGAATTCAGTTCAGACAACTAAAGTACACTGTGTACTTTTTCTTCAGTTGAAGCCATGAATCAAATTGATTCTGACAAAAAAATATATTTTCGTTACTTATGTAAAATTTGTTGAAAATTTTATCGTGAAGAATTTTCAACAACGTTACTTAATAGTACGTCTTTGAAACATTGTAAACATTTTAAAAGATTATTTCTATCGCAAAAGACAAATAAAGTTTTAAAAATATTAAAGTTCACACGAACTTTATGGACAGCCTGTGTGTGTGTGTATATATATATATATATATATATATAAACATATTAATATATATAATCATATTAATGTATGCTATATATATATAAACATATTAATGTATGCTGTGTATATATATATATATATATATATATATATATAAACATATTAATGTATGCTGTGTGTGTGTATATATATATATATATATAAACATATTAATGTATGCTGTATATATATATATATATAAACATATTAATGTATGCTGGCAGGACCTGTGGAAATTCTACAGGGGACTGATTCATATGTAATATA
>NC_136526.1:20153625-20206125 GCF_053919585.1 Euprymna scolopes | reverse complement strand
AAAGTGTTAATAAAGGATTAATAAAGGGTTAATAAAGTGTTAATAAAGTGTTTATAAATGGTTAATAAAGGCTTAATAAAGTGTTAATAAAGGCTTAATAAATGATTAATAAAGGCTTAATAAAGGCTAAATAAAGGGTTAATAAAGGATTAATAAAGGATTAATAAAGGGTTAATAAAAGATTAATAAAGGGTTAATAAAGGATTAATAAAGGGTCAAATAATAGGTTAATAAAGGCTTAATAAAGGGTTAATAAAGGATTAATAAAGGGTTAATAAAGGATTAATAAAGGGTTAATAAAGGATCAATACAGGGGTAAATAAAGGGTTAATAAAGGATTAATAAAGGGTTAATGAAGTATTAATAAAGGGTTAATAAAGGATCAATACAGGGGTAAATAAAGGGTTAATAAAGGGTGAATGAAGGATTAATAAAGGGTTAATGAAGGATTAATACAGGGGTAAATAAAGGGTTAATAAAGGATTAATTAAAGGTTAATAAAGGATTAATAAAGGGTTAATGAAGGATTAATAAAGGGTTAATAAAGGATCAATACAGGGGTAAATAAAGGGTTAATAAAGGATTAATAAAGGGTTAATGAAGGATTAATAAAGGGTTAATAAAGGATTAATACAGGGGTAAATAAAGGGTTAATAAAGGCTTGATAAAGGATACATAAAGGGTTAATAAAGGATTAATAAAGGGGTTAATAAAGGGTTAATAAAGGATTAATAAAGGGGTAAATTAAGGGTTAATAAAGGATTAATAAAGGGTTAATGAAGGATTAATAAAGGGGTAAATAAAGGGTTAATAAAAGATTAATAAAGGATTAATAAAGGATTAATAAAGGGTTAATACAGGATTTATAAAGGGTTAATAAAGGATTTATGAAGGATTAATAAAGGCTTAATAAAAGGGTTAATAAAGGCTTAATAAATGATTAATAAAGGGTTAATAAAGGACTAATAAAGGGTTGATAAAGGATTAATAAAGGGGTAAATAAAGGCTTAATAAAGGATTAATAAAGGGTTAATAAAGGGTTAATAAAGGATTAATAAAGGGGTAAATAAAGGGGTAAATAAAGGGTTAATAAAGGGTTAATAAAGGCGTAAATAAAGGATTAATCAAGGATTAATAAAGGATTAATAAAGGGTTAATAAAAGGGTTCATAAAGGATTAATAAAGGGGTAAATAAAGGCTTCATAAAGGATTAATAAAGGGTTAATATAGGGTTAATAAAGGATTAATAAAGGGTTAATAAAAGGGTTAATAAAGGATTAATAAAGGGTTATTAAAGGATTAATAAAGGGGTAAATAAAGACTTAATAAAGGATTAATAAAGGGTTAATAAATGCTTAATAAAGGCTTAACAAAGGGTCAACATTTAAAAAATTATACTTAAAGTCATCGGATTTTATTTGTTTGTCAACTATTTCACGAGATTTGTAGACACTTTGTAAAAGTCGCGACAAGCTGGTCTAATCGTTATCGTACTTGACTCACTGTCTTTAGGTTTGAGTTTCGTTTTCAGCTCGAGTATTTTCTTTTTTACTTATAAGAAGTGAACTATTTAGAAAAAAAAAACAATTCTCGTATTCACAGGTCTGAGTTTCTTTCCGGTTTTCTTTCATTTTTAAAGGAAATTAACGTTACGTTTAATGCCGGGCAACGCCGGATACGTCTTCTAATATATATATATATATATATATATATATATATATATATATATATATATATATATATATATATATATAAAAGTTTACAAGTTAGAATGAGAATTTCCCATTTCATCCCTCCGTCTATACATTGTTTGGCTTTGAACTGTTGCCACCTAACTAGAACTAACACCCGAAGAAGTCCGTGACGTGTTAGCCATTAACTAAAAGACTACAACATATTGTCTGTAATTCTCGTGTGACGATACCGATCGCCTCTGGTTCTTCAACCCAATAAATCGTGCACGAGCGTTTGTCTTACGGCGGGACTAGTTCTTCCTCCTCCTCCTCTTTTTTTTTTTTTTCTTCTTCTTCTTCTTCTTCTTCTTCAATTGTGTGAATTAAACTAAATGTTCAAAGTGACTTCTGTCAAATCTCCTCCAGGTGCCAACAGTCATTTCGATATTTATTAATCCGCCGCTATGACTTACCGTGACAGTTCATTCCGATGTCTTCTGTTCGCCATTTAATGATAACATTGAACAGTGAGAGCGACTCCATTTTGTTGCAGGCGATTTTAGCGCCACTCGGGGTCGACGTCGATGGAAAATTGTCGACGGCTGTAGACGATCCGAGTTCGAATCGATGTATATATTATTACTTTGATTGTTTGAATTACCCTTCACACCATGGACATTTTTCTCGCAAGATTTCGACGGATATAATCTCTACCCTTTTCCAGTCACGTATTGTCGAACTCGGGAATCTTTATATCGAACGGAGCCCATTATTTAATCCACGGAGGTAGCTTGCTCTCATTCCATCAGCCATCACTGGGTAGAAATATTAAGCAATTTGTAATTGTACTGGAGATTGAATCTTAAACCGTTAGAGACTATAACGTAGAACTGATTATTACTTAGCATTTTATCCAATGCGCCGTAGAATTCGAAGTAAGGATTTTCGAGTTAGACATGAGTCGTCACCTAAAGAACTTCTGAGGTTACATCAGCCGAAACGTTGTGAGAATAATATACAAAATGAAAATAGTCGTCGGAATCATCCAAATACAAATATATGCTTATATATGATTTCTTTCAATAATGTTTATTTATCTAAGATATAAAATCTCTTGGTTGCATTTTCAAAGTTAGTTCTATATATTCTATGCATCTGACAATTGTAACTATATTGGTATTATTACTCGTACGTAGACAATCACTTAAAACTGATTATTACTTAGCACTTTTAACTGTTGTGCCACAGGTCATTGTTTTTTTTTCATGACAATTCTAATTTTATTGATTACTTACTTGAAAGAAAAAGATATCGATACTTTTGAACTTTCGTTTAGGTGATGCAAGTGAGGATGGTCACTTGAAAACAAAACATGGGATATATAAACTTCATCCCTTAAAGAAGAAGGTATTGCCTGAGAGCATAGTATTATAATAACAAAACAGATACTACACTACATTCTTCGATTTGAGTGTTGAAAATGGATTACTCTGAAATAATACAGTAAATTGAATTGAATATAAAGACAGTACAATAGTAATCGAAGTATAGGTTTAGTTTCAGACAGATAGATACTGTTATGGGAAAACAATTTCCTCATAAAAGTATTTAGACATTGCAATTTCTTATAATAATATTAAAAAATGTATAAGTATTACTATAAAAAACATTACATTAAAATTGGAATATAAATTTTTTTAAAAGTGTTTCTGGAGAGTTCTAAATAAAGAATGTAAAAATGTTCTTTTTAAGAGCTTCTGGAATGTTCTAAGTTGTGGTGTTCCATTTAGAGCGTTTCTGGAACTTTCCATTCACGAAAACTGATAGCGTTAACTCTTTAGTTAGTCAGCTAGTGAATCAGTTTGAGTCATTACATCGCTCCAGGTTGTCAGACGCTGACTAGATTAACTCCGGCCAATATTTCCTGGAATCCAAATCGAAAAGGAATCTCATAAAACGAATCAATGACAAGCAGCCTCAAAGAAAAACTGGACTTTTGATAATTATAAAGATTTTTTTCTGACCAAAAAATATTATTAATTCTCAATAATTCAGTTTTTCTTGTAAACATAAACCAAACCGAATTATGAACTTGCTTATCTTCCTTAGACCATTTGTTAATATTTTCGTTTCTTTGTCTTCATGTACAGTAAATACTTATTTATTTTTCTTTAAACTCTGAGTTTTTTTTAAAACATATATTGCATGTTTAATACTCTTAGGTTCAAACACGTAACAATATGCAGGTAAATGGGCTGGTAAACAGTAAAACAAAATAAAATACAATAAGCAAAAGTTCAGCAAGAATTCGTCACAGTAAACTTTCTCTCTCAACTTCCAGCACGTCTTCTACCAACCACCTCTGCCAACAGGCGGTTTATTAGAAAACTGACTCCATTCCATTTGCATGTATAGTGGAAGATGAGATCTCGTGAGATTTCACGAGACTACACCTTATAAATCCATGGCTGCCATCTTTAATTTCTCTCTCTCTCTCTCTCAGATCCCATCTGAAGGTAAGTTGTATAACCGCATAATACACACACACGCGAGCGCTTTCTTCTTTGATTGCTACATTCAACTCTACACAATAGCAAATCTCCATTAGTAATAGATTAATTTTAGTATTATACGTAGTATTTTCTCTATACTCTTCACGGATAATATCAGTGCATTACGATTCCAATAGTTTGTTAAGAACCACAATATTGCAGCGCTGTGCACGTCAGAGAAGCCATTCTAAATATCTCTTCCTACAGCTTAGAAGTATCTTCCTACGTTTCCCTATCGGATCGTAGAAGTTTCGCTATGATTATAATTAGTTCACAATTAATCTTCGCCTTTAGCGCATTTCTCTTTCTCAGGTTTTACTTCATCTGAAGCCATTAAACATTGGCACATGAGGATAAACAATTGGCAACAACTGGTCGGATGTTGAATGTCGGTGGCGAGTACGTGTTTCCAGTCGAACTCTGAACCATCAAGACGATTCAATTCAGGCCGACTAAATTAGCGAGTTAAAGTCATCATATATCGTATTAACTGCCACTTAATGAGATAGTTAATAACAATGGATAGATCGATCGATATAGTTTTCATTCTGCAAGCTACACCAATGGCCGCATGCTTTTTAAAGCTGAGTCGATAATACTCAGAACAATAACTGATCTGAATGAGCAGCAAGAGCGCATGTTTTTCTTTTGTCTTGTTTTTATGCACTAACAAGTCACTACTTATCAAGGCTCTTATACCACTCGAGGATAAAGGTTAACGAATTTTTCAGGAGGGCAGTGAAACAACAAAAACGTGAGGATTGGTAATAACAATGATGTAACTGACCAGAAATTAGAATATTAAAGAGAACGACTCCACAAGAACGTGTTCTCATTGCATCTGAGAACGACCATCTTATAGTCATCTGAAAATGATATTGTGTTCCGCAGACGGTTACTTCTTGCAAATAAATTTAAGCGCTTCTACACTATTGGGACGAAATTTTGGAAATCGTAATATTGAATTTCACATGAAAACAATGGTATCTACGTATTCCTCGTATTTTTCAGATGATTATATCCAAAAATTACAAAAATCGATCTTTTTTTTTATTAAATTGTTAGGTGAAAGCACCTCTCCCCATGTTAAGAATGGCTTTCTAAATAACGTTATTATTTCAGCACGGTTCAATAAGTGCATAAGTACCGCATTTTCTTTTAGCCAAAGTACATGTAAAAAAAAAAAATAATCATTGAAAAAGTAGTACCTGTTCTGTCCGCAATGGAAAGAAAACTGGGGCAGTTTTTATAGACGATTCTTACCGACCATGAATGCCCTTGTCACTAGACTCGCATTAATCGATATCACCTCTGTAAAACATTCACAACAAACACTTATCTAGCTACAACCACTATCAACGATTTCTCTTACTCAATATTTATGCCTAAAACTAAACGAAAATTACATGAGCA
The DNA here is from genome assembly GCF_053919585.1 of Euprymna scolopes. Classification (NCBI taxonomy): domain Eukaryota; kingdom Metazoa; phylum Mollusca; class Cephalopoda; order Sepiida; family Sepiolidae; genus Euprymna; species Euprymna scolopes. The sequence continues at coordinate 20,200,487 of NC_136526.1, read as the reverse complement.
AAGTTTATTTCTTAGAACTATTCGTCTGTGGAACACAATACCGTGAGGCTGCTTCCCAGCGGACTATAGCATAGTAGTTTTGAGATCTATCGTAAACAAGTTCTTGTTGAGCTGTCCTCTTAAATAATCAACTTCTGCTTAATTTTGACCGTTACCAATCATAATTTTATCTCACCAGTCTGATCCTCGAGTGGCCCATAGGCTTAGATAAAGGGTGATTCCCTAGTCAAGAAAGCTCAACTCTGTGTTGCTTCCAGCACTCGTTTGGAAGCTGCTAAGTAAGAGCTACCTTTAGTAGACCATGAAAAGCATTTTGTAAGGCGAGCACATTCGTCGGCCATTTTCATTATCAAAACACGACGTTCTAAAAACTGCATTATAAAACTGTGCAGACACAAAAGACGAGGGCGAACGGCATGCGTTGTATGCATTTACAATTGTCGTTCGTTTCAAAGGAAATAACAAGGCAGCGACAGAAGATAAAAGACGTTTCTGCACGCATTTGTCGCCTTTGTGTACCAAAATGGAGCGTGCTTAGCGGATCCGCGTCTTTTGCAAATGGAATTTATGAAGAAAAATGAATTCATGCTTGGTGTACTATAGTACTGCTGTTTGCCTTTCTATTGAACCCTGACCGGCGTCTACCCCTTGTTTCGTCCCTCGAAGAAAATAGGATTTGTCTGAGGCGGTGAAAAGACATACGTCATTTTTATAGTTCTCTCTTTTTCGTATCTATCTATCTATCTATCTATCTATCTATCTATCTATCTATGCCACCAAGGAAATCGTTCATAAAATACACAACCTTTCCTGAAATTTAGTCACGTTTACATGATTCTGGATTCGTTACCACGTCAGCCTCTTGCGCGCGTGTAAATTACCTGGCTGAGTATTTGAATGGATATTTGCTCTATTAATTCTGGCCGTATTATTGTCAAGGATCTCTGCTCTAAATTAATTTGCTCAATCTTAACTTTTGGCAGGATGTACGGATACTGGACAAAACAATGTTATGAACAGTATTTTCCACGTGTTAGATTAAGCAGCAAAGTAGAACATTCCGTTCTATCTATCTATCTATCTATATTTTCTTGTTGTTTTGTTTTTATATATGTATGTATCTATCATTCTTTTATATATGTATACATGTACGGTCCACAAAGTTATATATAAAACTCTGTGGAACGTCCGCCCGCCGCCCTTCTTTGAATTTTGTCACCCAAAAAGATGGTAATATGTATATATATATATATATATATATATATATATATATATATATATATATATATAATATAATATAATATACATAATATATATAATACATATATATAATATAATATATATAATATATATATAATACATATATATAGTATGTATATAATATATATATAATATATATCATATATATAATATATATTATATATATAATATATATAATATATATAATATATATTATATATAATATATATATAATATATATTTTATATATATATAATATATATATAATATATATATAATATATATATAATATATATAATTATAAAACTCAAATGACCTTGTAACGAGTGATGTAATCCACTTTCCGGTTTGTAACATCCGGTTGCGCATGCGCGCATAAACATTAACTCATAACAATGTAAACGAATAAACACAAATCGCTTCTTTTGCAGATTTTGACCTGCGCACTGAAATATTAACGTTATTATTTCGAAATTATTATTTAACATGGGAAGGGTGGGGGTGTTTTGCAATTATTCCTTATTACAACTATACTGTCGCTATTTTCTTACAACTAAACAACTTTAGCCCGTTGATAAACATAACAATTGTAGTAAAGCCAAGACTACTACTACTACTACTACTACTACTACTACTACTACTACTACTCTCTATCCATCCCTTTTCCTTCCTTTCTTCCTTCTTTTTTTATTTTTTGTTTACATTTCTAGATACAAAATAGTTGTGTGAGAACGGTGAATTTGTTGACACGTTTATTAATCTGTTTCAATATTAGTTTTATTTTATTTTATTTATTTAGGTATTATTTTTTTGCTTCAGGTTTTATTAATTATTTTTTTTTTTAGATTTTAAGTTTCTATAACTTGGTTGAAGGATTCCAATATAGGTTTTCGTTCTTATATTTCTCATCGGTAGGTTCATGTGCGTTTTTGCTGCTAAATGACTTTCGTCGTCGTTCGATTCGTAGGAAAATCATGTTTAATTTTCGATTTTTGAGCGATTATTTGGAAAATAGGTAACTTTACACGAATAGGGAGGATTTTTATTGTCATGTTTGTGTGATCCGTCCGTGATTTTTCATTTTAATATACTTTCATAGAAATGTCTCTGTTATGTAAAAAAAAAAGACCTATTTTCTTTACGTCACAAGTATCACGCTCATACATGCATTCCATAGCTAATATAACATACTGACCCAACGGTTCACGGGTAGTCTAGTCTAGTATATATATAATATACATTTTATTTTTTTTAGAAGGTGGTCACCACTTATCAAGGCCCGGAAGACACTCGAGGATAAGGGGGTTTTCGTATACAGTACGTTAGTGTTGAAATTTGATAAAGTGTCTTACTTACGGGGGTGGGACATCAGGAATTTGTTTATGTTGGACTTGAAACCATCCAGGTTGTAGTCAGGTGGGAAACAGGCACACGGAACAGTGTTCCACAGCCGTGCACTTCTAAGAAAGAAGCTTTGTTCATGGAATCTACGTTTTGGTTTTGGCACAGAAAAAGAATGGGGAATATTTTTGACAGTGGTTTCAGCTAAACGAGTGTTTTTCGTGAAAGATCGGCGGGGGAGGGACAGGGATTGGAGCTCAGACGAGCACTTGCCATGGAAGTAACGATAAAACAAAGACAGGCTCGCAACGTCTCTCCGGTGGGAGAGAGGTTGCAGGGAAGAGAATAGGGCATCTCCCACTAAACCATGAAGCCTATTTTGTACTCTGTCAAGGCAGGATAGAGTGTTTTTAGCAGTTCCTGCCCAGATGTGGCAACAGTACTCTATCCTTGGACGTACTTGGCTTTTAGATCAATAGAGAATTGCATCAGCAGTGACATATCTTTTGGAGCGGTAGAAGGATCCCACCATTTTCCCAGCGACCTTGGCAGTAGACTTGATGTACGTTTTCCATTTCTGGTCAGGAGTAAAAGTCAAGCCCAGAAGCTTATCAAAGCATGGAGCTTCCGTATATATATATGGTCATCCACATACCTTACTGTTTCGCTGTTTCACAGCTCATCAGTGAGGCTAATATATGGATATATTACCATGTTTACAATATATATATATATATATATACATATATATATATATATATATATATTTATACACACACACAAATGGTTTTACCGGTGATAGATAAATTTTAATAACGGTTTCGATTATTGATTATCGGTAATTATTATGGTTATTCTGAGACAAAACTTAACCAAGATCATTCCCACACTTATACATTAAAGTTCTATAAATTTAAAAGAAAATCTGTTCAGCCATTTCGGAGTCTATAAGGAACGAACTCACACGCACACAGAAACAAAGTTGCATTTATCTATCTATCTATCTATCTATCTATATATATATATATATATATATATATACATATATATATATACATAATAAAAATTTGCTATATTTCATTCACAAATACACTTTTATGATATAGTAAAGTTATTTCGCTTATTCTATTGATGAATATACTCATCAACAGAACAGGGAAATAACTTTGCTATAAAGTTCAGATTCTATGGCATTTTGAAAGTCGCTAAACTTTAACAGGGTTTTTCTCTGTTTTTTGTTTGTGATGCTTACCGAGTTATGACATTCAGCGCCTCAAATCAGACATTGAATTAACCTCTTTTTACAATACGTTCGTCTTTTGATTAAGACATAAATGGTTATAGTCAGCTAACATACTTCCTAACTTCCATTGTGTCTGCTACCAGAAGCAGTGACAAAAAATAAAAATGTGAATGAAAAATACTAACTGAGTATCCATCATAATATATATATAGCTAATATTCATCATATATATATATATATATATATATATATATATATATATATATATATATATATATATATATATACTTCAGAATAAAGTTATGCAGCAAATCAACTGGTATGGAAACCTGTGATTATTGGTTTTAGAAAATATTATTGGCAGTAATATTCTATAAAGACAACCCATCTAAATTAAAATTGCTCAATATACAAAATAGAGCAATAAATAAATATGCAACATAGAGCAATACATTTTTAAATTTATTAAATGACTAAAATTTGATATATATATACTATAGTAAATTATGAAAATATATATGGCAATCAAGCTGCACAGTATATATCCGCGTTTCATTCTCGTGAGAATTCGCCAGAATGGAACGCGGAATATTCTGTGTAGTTTAATTGCCATATACATTTTCATAACTTACTTCCTAGCTCTACCTATGTATTGAGCACTGTTAAAGTAAATACTGAAAAATTTACACATAAATTATTCTTCGGATATTAATTCATGTGATTAAATGATGAAGTAACCATATATATATATATATATATATATATATATATATATATATATATATATATATATATATATATAATGGAATAATTCCAGAGGAAATCCGGGTATGAGAGCTCAATGTGGTAAACAGAGCAATAACATAAAAAGTATAACACGGAAATTACATAATTGTCGATGCAATAATTTATTTCAACCTTATGGTATTTTCAAGCATCTAAACCAGACAATTACATTTTTGATACTGAAAAAAGGAATGAAAAGATCGGGCCTCGACCCTCAAAAAACCAGAGAGCGTGGTAGTAGCAATCCACTTAATACATTTTATAGAGAGGGTGGGAAGGATTTAAAAAAATAAAAAATAAAGAATAAAAATATTATGAACCTTATAAGCGACAGCTCGATGTAACCATAGATACACACACACACACACACACGCAACACACATACACACACCTACACCCACATACACACACACACGCCTCTAAATATGTACGTTCTTACACGTAAATGCCTTGACACGCGTTTACTAACCTAGGAAGAAGGGGGAGAAAATATACGGATATAGAGAGAAAGAAATAGAACAGCGCGTAATGGAAAAAGAAGAAGAAAAAAAATCTGAGTTGGGTGTACTTTTTCCCGAAGTACCTGTTTTATCCAAATTACTTATAAATAAATGAGATAGCTTTAAGAAAATAAGTTTTCTCTGCAGATAATACATTAGTTATTAAACTGAGTTAAGTCAAAAAGATCAAATACTAAAACTAGACATTATTAGATTTAATACAAATCAACACAAAACTGTAAAATAATAATTATTTTATTTATTTCTTTATGCGTGCATGAAAGTACTTTTGTGTACGGAGTGAATAAAAGTATATATTAACCGAAACTAGATACGTCCTATCGAATTGGGGGCGGCTAATATTGCAATTTTCTACTTCTTAATCAATTAAGAAGTGAAATATTAATTACAACGACCGCTATAATCACCAATAAAATTAATTACATGAAAAAATATATATATAAAATATTAACTACATAAGACTCAATTTTTTTAAATTCATAGTAATATATTACGAATACAATATTTAAATGTAGTATAAGATAACATTTATTTCTAACTAATTTTAACATAATAACATACAGATAGTTTTAAAACTTTGTATATAATATTTTTTTATTCTTATTTTTATATTTTTTTTATTTATCTTTTAATAGACTTACTTTCCATAACTCAATTAACTATAGGACGCGAGTATAATCTCCATTTTCTTTCCCTTATCTTTCTCAGAGTTTCTAGACTAATATGACAGGCAGCAGCTGATCACTGTCTCCTCTTTTTTCTTCCTCTCTTTTTTTTCTTCTTCTTTTTCCATTACGCTATATCCGTATATTTTCTCCCCTTTCTTCCTAGGTTAGGAAACGCGTGTCAAGGCATTTACGTGTAAGAACGTACATATTTAGAGGCGCGTGTGTGTGTGTGTATGTGGGTGTAGGTGTGTGTATGTGTGTTGTGTGTGTGTGTGTGTGTGTGTATCTATGGTTACATCGAGCTGCCGCTTATAAGGTTCATAATATTTTTATTCTTTATTTTTTATTTTTTAAAATCCTTCCCACCCTCTCTATAAAATGTATTAAGTGGATTGCTACTACCACCCCCTCTGTTTTTTTGAGGGTCGAGGCCCGATCTTTTCTTTCCTTTTTTCAGTATCAAAAATGTAATTGTCTGATTTAGATGCTTGAAAATACCATAAGGTTGAAATAAATTATTGCATCGACAATTATGTAATTTCCGTGTTATACTTTATATATATATATATATATATATATATATATATATATATATATATATATATATATATATATATATATAATATAATATAAAGCTGAATGTGTGTGTATGTGTGTATGTGTGTATGTGTCTGCGTGTGTCTGGTCACGAATAGGCTCCTATATGGTTGACTATTTTAAAAAACTGATTACATATAATGATAGAAGATGTATCGAGACACAGGAATGGGTATGTTTGATCAGTGGTTCATTAAAATTGTGGGGTCTGCGTTCGCGTTTGGTCCACAAAATATGGAAATAAAAAATTAAAAAAAAACGTTTACAAGTGTTTTTGATATAGATTTACATAATAATACTTTGATAAGTATAATTTATGCGTAAACTTTAAGTATTTACTTTAAAAGTGCTCAATACGTACATAGAGCTAGTTAGTAAGTTATAAAATATATATGGCGAAGAGTCCTAGAGTGGATGAAACGCGGAATATTTAGTGTAGCTTAATTAAGGATTTTGTAATTTAAATCCAGAATGTTAAATCATTAAATGGAAAATCCTGGCAGTAAGGAGGTAAAGAAACCCAACATGTCTTGTAATCCTTCCAAGGTGCTAAGGTAACAATCACATGCAGCCATATTTCCTTCGTTTCAACGCTGGTTGAATAAGAAATCCGGCAAATATTTGTTTATATATATATATATATATATATATATATATATATATATATATATATATATATATATATATATATATATATATATCCGATAAAGATGTTTTTATTATTTCAATTTTGATTCATCTGCTCTATCTAGTATATTGAGCAATTCTCTATCTATATAAAAGCCAAGTACATCCAAGGATGGAATACTGCTGCCATATCTGGGCAGGAGCTGCTAAAAACAGCCTATCCTGCCTTGACAGAGTACAAAATAGACTTCGTGGCTTAGTGGGGGATGCCCTTTTCTCTTCCCTGCAACCTCTCTCCTACAGAAGAGACGTTGCGAGCCTATCTTTGTTTTATCGTTATTTCCATGGCAGATGCTCGTCTGAACTCCAGTTTCTGGTCCCCCCTCGCCAAAAAACACCCGTCTAGCTGAATCCACTGTCAAAAACTTTCCTCACTCTTTATCTATACCTAAATCAAAAGGGAGATTCCATGAACAAAGCTTCTTTCTTAGAACTGCATGCCTGTGAAACTCTGTTCCGTCTGCCTGCTTCCCTCCTGACTACAACTTGGATGTCTTCAAGTCCAACGTAAAACAAATTCCTGCTGAACCACCCCCTTAAGTAGACACTCTAAAATATTCACACTAACGTACGTACAATAACCCTTATCCATGAGTGGCTTCTGGACCTTGATAAGTGGTGACCACCTTGTAAAAAAAAATATTGAGCACTTTTTATATATTGTCTTATATAAAATATTACATCTAATAATATTTTGTAAGACCGAAAATCACGGGATTTGCATACCAGTAGATATATCTCATTTCATTATTCTGAAGTATATATATATATATATATATATATATATATATATATATATATATATATATATATATATATATATATATATGTTTCTATTTGTTTTTGTTAGCGATACTTTCTTGAATAAATTCAAGTATTTATACGAAAGTGCATTTTTACCTAAATGCTTGTTGGGAATAATTTTCCCATTGACCAATCTGGTACCCCCTTTTAATGGGGAGCGACATATATATTATTTTTAAAATATAATTATCCACTGATGAGTCGTGGACGACGAAACACGTGTCAGTGGATAATTATATTTTAAAAATAATATATATATATATATATATATATATATATATATATATATATATATATATATATATATGCACTGGCGAAAATAAAAAACAACAAGAAAGAATAACTGAATATTTGTATTTCTTCGGATATTACAATTGTTTCGACAGACGACCAGACAATTTAAAATTTTATATTATTCAAAAATTGTCGTAGTTACATCTCATTAGATATATTTGAAAAAAAAAAAACATACAAAGTTTGTACGTATCTTGACGCATTTTCAGTCCGTTAAAAACTACATCGGGCATTGATTACCATCCCCTCGTGTTTTTAACATGTTCCCCATCTGTTTTGAAGAAATGTATATGGGCCCTATTTTCATATATTTGTTCTAAATTACGGCGAGAATAGTTAAATTTGGATTATTTTGAAACCGGACAAAAATTCTGAAATAAATGAGATTTATGGTTTCTTATTTTTAATTTATTATTTTTAGTGTTTTATTTATTAATGAATCTCAAGTAATTTGGTTATAATTTAACGTTTACTCAAAATTCAAAACTCTCACATGGAAAGTTTCGTATTTTGTGTATTACTCGGTTATAAGTAATACTGCAATGCTGTTTTTTTGTACATTAAAATAAATGAAATACGACAATATAATGTAAAATAAAATAAGATAACTATATATAAATAAATATGTGTGTGTGTGTGTGTTTCTGTGTATGTCATTCTATTTTTATGTGTATCATTCTGTTTCCATGTATGCATATACGTATGAAGAATTTATCTGTCCGTTTCTATCATTTTCTCTATGTATCGCTCCATCTTTTCACTCCCTCGTAGTCCGGCATATAAGCACCCACATCTGATAACGATGGTCGATCGTTCGGGCCTGGGCATTCCGATATCATCTGGCGTGAACTCATCTTCGCTAAAGACGTTTGCTGCTGTCACGATGCATCGTTCAGGCAGACATTCGACAGGGTCGAGCCATGGAGGTCATATGTCTTCATTAGCGATCGTCATTATTTCTGCCCTCGGGGACACATCATGGTCTAAAGTGCTACTCAGCCGCCTTTATCTAATTCATCAGATGGATGGTTAAAACATGGCGATCGGAAGGGTGTTAGATGAAAAGAAAAACGATCTTAACAAGGGGAGAAAAACACACGCAGTTGTTCGGTACGAATCACATTTCTATTGTTTTAGTGTTCAGCATTCGTATTCAAGAGTTGGAGATGTCGAAAAGCAGGTCTTACTTTTATGTACGGCAAATTAAGGCACAACAAAGTACGACAACTACTGCTAATTCTCTATTTGCGTGATATTTAGGCACGGCAAATTACGACACAAGAAATTAAGACACGATAACTTGCTTCTGTTAGATTTTTTCGCTTTAAATCTTTGTAAAACACAAACAATTTTTATGTTTCTTGATTGGAATTCATTATTGAGACGAGGATTATTTATTAATTTATTTATTGCGGACTATTATCCTCATCTTTCTTAGTTGTTGTTTCAATACGTTCCGGCCAACTATTCCTCTGGCCTTCGTCAGGTGGAAACCGCGACGGAATAGAAACTCCGAATCTCCTGACTGCATTCACTGCAATTACTGCCTTCCATAATTGTTGTCGTCTCACCACGTTTTGACCAAGTAAGCCTCTGGTCGGATTTGGGTAGGATTGAAACCGCTATCTTCAGACAATTTTCACCTGGAACCGTATAGATTCAACGTCTCTATCCACTGCGCCACGGGCCCCGAAGGTGAGAATTGTCTGAAGATAGCGGTTTCAATCCTACCTAAAGCCGACCAGAGGCTTATTTGGCCAAATCGTGGTGAGGCGACAACAACTATGGAAGGCAGTAATTGCTGAGAATGCAGTTAGGAGATTCGAATTTCCTATTCTGTCGCGGTTACCACCTGATGAAGGCCAGAGGAATAGTTGGCCGAAACGTATTGAAACAGCAACTAATAAAGATGAGGATAATAGTCCGCAATAAATAAATTAATTTACAAACAATTTTGTGATAGACATAGAAGGAGTATTTAAAAAAAATCCCTTAAGCTAAAAGAAAAAACAAATATTTGTCTACTTTTAAAAATGGCATTTTTTATACTAAGTGTTTATTTTATATGTAAGTTTATACAAAAAATAACAATAAGAAGTAAATATATCAGCAAATTATTTAATTACTCTAAACTTCGGCATGCTAGTTTGCAAAAATGTTATTTTTTTACAAAGATTTTTAGGGAAAATCATCATATCTGTCCGTTTAAACTACAAATAAGTTTCTACTTGTTGTTCTTGAGATAAGAGTCGAACGTGGCTCTAATAATGTGCCTCAATATAACACGAATATAGAATCAATAGGAATTGACGTAATTTATCGTACATTTGTCGTACATTTGTCGTGCATAAGTTTGTATTAAATGATTAGTAAAACTAAACGAAAATTCCATGAGCAAAGTTTATTTCTTAGAACTATCCGTCCGTGGAACACAATACCGTGGGTCTGCTTCCAAGCTGTCTATAGCATAGTAGTTTTGAGGTCCATCGTAAACAATTCTTGTTGAGCCGTCCTCCTAAATAATCAATTTCTGCTTAATTTCCACGGTTACCAATCATCATTTTATCTCACCAGTCTGATCCTCGAGTGGCCCATAGGTTGAGATAAAGGGTGATTCCTTAGTAAAGAAAGCTGAACTCGTTTGGAAGCTGCTAGGTAAGAGCTACTTACTTTTAGTAGATCATGAAAAACATTTCTAATTTAAAATGATGCGCGATCATATTCCTTTTGGCTGACAGCAAAGTGTAGTATCTGTTTTAAAGCTACAGTGAAGCTTTTCTTTTCTAGATCAGTAAATCGATTTGGACAGGAAAATAAATATTTTCTCTCCAATCCATAGCGAACTTTTGGGGGAGTTGGGGGTTTCACTACCTTCAGAACCGACCTTGTGTCTGACTTAACCTTCGTTTGGAAGCTACGTATGTAAATTAAACTAAATATTTATTCGCTTAACTTATTGACCATATTTTCCTAAATTACGTGCATCTGTAGAGTGGCATATCAGTCCTTTTTCGTGTAGTACAGGGTGTAATGATAAAAGTGTCACCCTAAAGAAAACAACACTACGGATTTATTTTAAAACTTTCATTGAAAAATCAATTCAGGTATCTTGATTATGCTGTAGAGCTGACATCTATTCAATGTAGCCGCCTTCAGCTTCAGTCACTGTCTCGATATAGGTCCGGGACTAGGAGCATGCCTTTTGGTGTCGTTGGAGGTCATGTTGATTATATTTTCGACGTATGACCTAATGAAGTAGTCCAGCGGGTTAAGGTCAGTGAGAGAAGAGTAAAAGTCGTAGCACTTTTTATGAAGTCAAATCTGGGTCTCTTTTGACTTGTAGGCCGGCGCTGAATCCTGCTGCCACACCCAGGGTCTGCCAACGGCCACCTGATTGCACCAGGGGATCAACACATTCTTCAGCACATCCAGGTACACTTTGATGTTGACTTTCAAGCCGACTTCGACGTCGTGAGGTGGCATAATGTGGCTCTCACCAACGACCATAAGCATGGCGGGAAATTTTGTTTTCATTACCTTGGACACGTCCCAGTTATTCGTGAGAACCCAGCGATGCATTTTGAAGGGTGTTGACAATGTTCCTTTTGTCATAACTTGGAACTTGGATCGGTAGAGAGTATGAGTTATACAGCGGCGCATCGCAGATCTCGTTCGTTGAACATTGTATCACTTTCAAACATGATAAAAGGCTCCTATCGCTCTTGGGATTTTTACACATCTGGCCAACTGGTAGATGGTCTGAAGCAAACAAAAAGAAAGCCGGTTTTCCTCAAACGGAAATGGAATCATGTCCTTTTTTCTATGACGACAATTTTATCGTTTCACTCTGTATTGATTGATCCTAGTGACATATGACCGAGTGTATCAAAGTTTACAGTTACCCAAAGGTGCTGAGTTCAATCCTGAACGAAGGCAGTGAAAAGTAACATTCAAAACAGAGAATCAGCAACTATGTCCCAGAGCCTAGCTAGAGTCCGAACACGGTACCCCCGTAATAATATTAAAGGGTTGGGTTCGAGACTCCTAACAAACGGTTCCCCAGTTCGATACAAAACACCTGATGAAGGCCGGAAGGCAAAACGGCCGAAACGTTGTGACAATAACAACTAAGATGAGGAAGTCAATCCGGCAATCTCAATCAATGAAAACACCTCATCTCAAAAATACAGACAATTACGTTCCACTCTGTATTTAGATTATTTGGAATAGTATACTCATCCTGGATGTAATTCTCGTGAGAATTGGAGAAGAAGTAGATCGAACTTTGCTGAACATAGAATATAGTTTGTATTATTTGGATTATACTTTAGGGTTTGTGATACTATACACATAGATTCCAAAAAGTGGTAAAAAAAATCAAATATATGTCATCAAAGGCAGGATAAATTACTCTTCTACCTATCTGGAAAAGTTTCTAGTGGTTTTACTCACATTAAAACGTGTAATCCGTTCGAAAATCATGCAGTGTTTATCCATATATTTGAAAAAAAAACAAATGGCGGCATGCTCGCTGTGTAACACTTAAAGTCTGGGAAAACGAGTTCAAACAAAATAATTATACAAAATACTGTTAGAAACGCACCGAATATATGTCAGCCTATGTCACGGTAACATATATTGAGTGAGGTTCTATCAGTATTTCGTATAATTCTTTTGTTTGAACTTGTTTTCCTAAACTTACCGTGTTCAACTGCGGACATGCCGCCATTTTTCTTTTTAAAATATATCAATAAACACTATATGTTTTTTCGAACCAATTACACGTTTTTAAATAAGTAAAACGACTAAAAACTTTTCCAGGTAGGTAGAAGAGTAACTTATCTTGCTTTTGATAACATTTATTTGGTATATATTTGCTTATGTACCATTTTTTTCGAATCTATATGTATAGTAACACAAACTCATACTTTAGTGTCATTTCCACAGTGTTTTGCTCGAGGTAACCGCCAACCTTATTTCACACACGCAGCTTTATACTTATATTTAACGTTGGAATTTATACGTAAAATTGAAAGCGAATACCTCATTTTATCCATAGGTTGCTTTCTCCTCGTTCCGTCAGACATAGCCAAGTAAAAGTTGTAGGTAATGTTTATTTTATTCTGAGGCAGTATCTGGTGAGGATTAAACATTCAATATCCAAAATATCAATACCACTGATTATTGTTTAACACACGGAGATTACATCAGCCGAAACGTTGTGAGAATAAGCCCGAAGAAAGTCGGAGGTTACATCGACCAAAACATTATGAAAATAAAATTAAAGTATAATCCAAATGTGTATTAAGTCCCATTCTCTTCCGCCATCTTGAATATACTTTTGTTTTCTATTTTGAAAAGGGGAGGTCACTTCTCTCCAGAAATAAATCAAAGTTTCATACCACCAACGGACTTTATATACACCGGACATACCAGCAACTTGATTATAAAATATTTATACATTGAGGTGAGGAATGATAGACAAATAAACAATTAGACATTTCTCTACTCAAACACACCCGTCTACTTTTGTTTGTTTTTCTTTCCTTTACTTTCAAGATTCCGGTCTTTCTTCGCATTGTTTTTGGCTTTTAAAACTTCCATATACTCCTTTACCAACAATGCTTCAAGCAAACTACTACCTACTGTTTATTAATTCTTTTTCAGACTTTTGTCCTCATTTCCATAGTTGTTGCTTCATCACGTTTCGGCCAACTCATCCTCTGACCTTCTTCAAGTTATTTCAGAGGATGAGTTGGCTGGAACGTGATGGAACAGCAACAACTATGAAGATGAGGACAACAGTCTTAAAAAGAATGAATACGCATAAAGATGATTATTAGTTTATTTTAATTTTTAATCATTCATATGTGAGTCACGTTGGTACAGTGGTAACGTCACCAGTTTTAAATACTACAGTTTTGCTTTCGGTTTCGATTCTAGCTGATGGCACCTAAATACTTTTTTTTCTTTTGAAATCACGCCTTAATAATAATATATACGAAATCTGGACGGATTAAAATATCATATTTAAGCGTAATATACGACTGAGCAAACTTGGCAAACCGAGTGTCCCCCCTACCCATTAGGATAATATATAATAATACATAAAAAATCAGGGCAAACTAAGATATCATATTTAAGGGCATTTTACGACCGGACAAAGCCGTTCCCCTCCCCGCTAGTATAATCTATAAAAAATATATACGAAATCTGGATATACAGAAATATATTTAAGCGTATTTTACAACCGGGCAACTTCTCCGCTAGTACATATATAATTCCAATGTTACATTTACTCCTCTGGTTTTTGACTTTAAATTTGTAATGAAGTTTGTCACATTGTCCCACAAGAAATGTATAACATCAATTCGTCATTAAAATTTTAGAAAATTCAATTTAGATATTGATTTCCTTGATGGATTTTATAGTTTAATCTAAAGAATGTAAGACTGCTATTGTATTTCTTTATTATCAAACATGTGTGAATGAAGTAAATTGGAAATGAAATGTGCTCATTAAATTTGTGTTAATTTACAGAATGCGCTAATAATTATCTGAGCGCGACAGAAAGTTTTGTTTCAGCAGCAAAAGTTTCTCATTTGAGAAGGAGAGCGTTTATTTTAAACTTATTGCATATTTTCTATCTCCCCTCTCTCAATCTCCTTAAGTAGAGCACTGTCGTAAAATGATTTCACACGTTGCTTAATTAGCATTAATGTGAAGTTCTCTTGTTTGTTTGTAAATAAACAAGCAGGTCGAGCGCTGTAAAAGCGGTGAGCGAGTATTGATAGAAAATGAACATTTGATGAGATTGTTTACAAGCACCGATTCCATGGGCTGGAGGTTAAAACTGCCGACTATCAACTAGATGGTTGTAGGTTCAATTCTTGTCAAAAGATGGATGCTAGTCTAACAGCACTGATGAGCTGCGATACAGCGAAACAGTAGTGTATGTGGATGACTATACATATATATATATATATATATATATAGAGAGAGAGAGAGAGAGAGAGAGAGAGAGAGAAAGAGAGAGAGAGAGAGAGTAAGATGATTGATAATTTATAATTAAAATTAAAAATCGGTTTCACAAGGAAGAACAAACAAAATCAACAAATTGTCTATCTCAATAAAAACATCGTTTCCGAAATGATCGTGAGCCGTATCCCAAAATCAAAATATGAAAAAATAAGTAATATATCCGATTCAGACGATTTGTTTACACAAAGAGCATCGTTTAATATGCTAATGGCAGTTTGTATATCACTTCCCAAAATGCTCAACCCATGATAGGGAGCATTATATATGCGTGGTTTGCTTGATCTGTGTTGGTTAATAGAAATTCTTGTGTGCGCGGCGTTTGCTCAGTTGGCCGAGTGCTTGCCTCGCATGCAAGAGGCTTGGGTTTCGGAGCGTGAGTTCGGATATGTCTAAATGATGAGCCCAAATGAGGGCGAAACTCGAGTCTTGGACTTCCGGTTCGTTGATTGTCATGGCTCTTGTGGGCTGCGACGTTGTTTGGCTGTGAAATTTATTATATATAATCTCTCACATTCTGAAATATCTCATCTATTTATTAGATTGGTGCAAAAAAAAATGTCGGTTTTTGACGTTCAAATGCACCAACTCAATGCAACCGTTGCATGTATGCATGTGTATATGACCATTTACGTGTAAATGTATGTATGTGACTATATATATATATACATATATATATATATATATATATATATATATATATATATATATGTATATATATATGTTTTATTTTTTATTACCGTATCTTTCTGTTAAGTTACATTATTGTTTCAGCTACCCGGAAAGAATGAAAGAGTGAATAAGGTCAGGGGGGTTCGAGGAGGGCGGAAGAAAGAGCGCCCCATCCTACCTCCCCCCATTGTTACCTTCCTCTCTATCTTCCGCCTCCCTCGCCCCCTCTGACCTCATTCACTCTTTCACTCTTTCATCCCATAATAACGAACATTTCTGTAAAAGTCTGAGGAAGCTACAGACGGCAACCCCCCCCAAAAAAAACGGCCGGGTAGCTGAAACAATAATGTAACTTAACAGAAAGATACGGTAATAAAAATTTGCTCTACAACAGTATTGAGCACTTTCTTCAGTTTTTATTAATTACCATTTCCACTATATATATATATATATATATATATATATATATATATATATATCTTTATCTGTGTTTATGTCTATGTATGCATAAGTCTATATCTACGCAATTATACATTTTCTCTCCCTCTATCTACCCCAAACTTAACGAAACTTTCATCAGTAAAGTTACTTTCTTACAACCGCCAGCAACTATGGCGTGGATCTACCTACTAGCTGACTGCATCAAGGTTGTTTTCAGGTCCAATGTAAATAAATTCTTGTTGAACAGCAGTCTTAAATAATCAAATTCGATTTTACCATCATTAGTATTTCTAATCATCATGGTGTCTTATCATCATCTATCTTACTTTTAACCTTTATTCTCGAGTTGCCTTTGGGTCTCTATAAGTGGTGCCACGTTAGTAAAAATATTCAACGATTATCATCTGTACATGGGTTTAGTTTCATCTCTGATCGTAAACATAAAATAAATTGAATAATGCGTTGTATATCGGAGAGATTTTTATTACTATGAAAATACTAATATTCGCTTTGCATAACGTTTCGTTGTAATAAAATCCGATGTAAAATCCATTATCCACTTTAGGTTACGTGCGAAACTAAAACAACAAAAAACGTGTCCCTATGAATCATAGGACTTGCGTCGGAATTATTTGAGAATCGCTTGGCCAATGGATTCGCGCGGCTACGTTCAAGGATTTTTACGGATTTTGACCCGGAAATGAGAAGAACCGTAAGTAACCTGGGAAAATAAATTGTTGGTGAGGAGATAATATCGGCTTCTGGCATCTAAACTCAAATCAGCTGACAATCGAGAGAAAAAATATTGTACTTAACAAGTCTTTCTTTGCAA
This sequence comes from Euprymna scolopes, assembly GCF_053919585.1. NCBI lineage: Eukaryota > Metazoa > Mollusca > Cephalopoda > Sepiida > Sepiolidae > Euprymna > Euprymna scolopes. The sequence continues at coordinate 20,183,324 of NC_136526.1, read as the reverse complement.
TATACACATTAGTTTATGTACTGCAGTTGACGAAATTTTCAACGTTCGGATTAAATGTATTAAAAAAAAAAGAAAGCATTATTTGTTTGTGATGAAGTGGTCAATATGCCATGTTAGCGCAGTGTTTGCATAATTACTTTCATACAATCATATTCAAATTATCTTCCCTAAAAATACTGTCAAAAAGAGAATGAACTCTTTGATTTAACTTATATTACTAATGTGTTAAATTAAAAAAATCGAAGCCCAGTCTTTTCCTGGACGTGTTCTGGTTTACTGGTTGTATGCAAGCAGCATCCTTCATTATACACCGCTGGCATCACTTTGGAGCAGTTTAGACAGGATTCTAAGATATAATATTGTCTATATAATTTATGGTTTGAACTTTTAACAAAATGCGTGCCAATAGTATATACATGCTCACAGTCGTGGTTTTTAAACAGACACTTGCTAAATCAGCACCAAGTTTTGTTTATATTACAGTGAAAGCATGACAAGAAAAAGAGATCGAGTTGCTATGTTGGTTAGTGTGGTTTATCGGTAGAGTTGTCATTGCTGGCTTTTTCTCTCGCTCTGTCAGACTGACTGATTTTGTTTATGTCCTATATTGATATCCCCACATTCCTTGAGCGGAATCTGCGTGTTCCTTTATCAAGAACCTTCTATAATTATATTAATGTGAAATATATTTTTGCAGTTTTTAATTTTTTCTTCCATAGCAAGCTCTATTTCTCTATATTGGCTGTATTGAGCTTTTTTATTTGGTGAGGATTGCTATATAAATATTAATATATTAAGTTTACTATATAGATATTAATGTTCTATTTGCAGATCCTATTGGATTCTAAACTTAATTTTTACTTACTCAAATAAAATTAAATTAAAAGTTTGATCCATGCCCAAGTAACCTACATTAAAAATTTCAATTGTTTAGACTCAAAATTGACGGAGGAGTTTAGTAGAGTTTTCAAAGGTCAAATCGTTGAACTTTGACCCCGTGCTGCCAAATTTCTGCCCTAAAACCGATTAAAAAGATTCCCAAATCTCAATAACCTTTATGTCAAATCTTGAGTCTGTAGACTAAAAATTGACAGAGTTATTTGGTAGGGAAATGTACACACACAGACACACATTTTCACTTATATATATATGTATATATATATATATTATGCTCTTATAATGTGTTTTTGTGTATTGATATTCATATTAAAAACCTTTTTTTTTTCTATTTAAAAAGAAAATGCAACTTCGTTATATGTAGGTCGTTGAATTGCATTTATCTGCAAAAGATCTAGATAATTTGCACATTGTTTAAACATTCAGTTGGATTCAGTTGGATTAGTTTTTCCGCTTTTCGTATGGGGTGATTATCTTTATTGAACTATTACGTGTAATTATATTCATGCAGATATTCTACATGATTTTACTTGCGTAATATTTGCGTAAAAAGCTTATAGTAAACACCCCCTCTCTCTCTCTCTCTCTCTCTCTCTCTCTCTCTCTCTATATATATATATATATATATATATATATATATATATATATGTATGCGTATATATATATTTGTTTTAAAAATTTTGCCTTCCAAACTCCCGTGTCATTTTTTAGTCTACAGACATGAAACTTAATATATAGGATATTCGAATCCATGCGAAACTTTATATTGTGTTTTAGCTAGGGAAAATCGGTACAAAAGTGTGAAAAAAAAATGGAATTTGCCAGGTGATGGTCGAATGACGATATTACTAATATGCATGCGTAGCGTAATAGCTATTGGTTCGTTTTAATTTTTAGCCTTGCAACAAACATATCTTCATAGCTCAGGCATTAACGTCAAACGAAAAAGTAAATCGTAAGGTAAACGTTTTGGTTTCGATTCTCGGTGGTGGCTCACGAGTCATTTTTTTTTAAACCACTTAAATCATTACTACATATTGGGTCTAATATGATGATATGATGATAAATACTAAATCTGCATTAATTAAAATATCATATTTAAGCGTATTTTACGACCAGACAATGCCGGGCGACCTGCTAGTATATATATATATATATATATATATATATATATATAGTAATTTATAAAATATATATGGCGATTAAGCTACACTGAATATTCTGCGTTTCATCCAACTATAGGATTCGTCAGACTTATGCGCATAAGCCTGACGAATCCTATAGTTGGATGAAACGCAGAATATTCAGTGTAGCTTAATCGCCATATATATTTTATAAATTACTAACTAGCTCTACCTACGTATTGAGCACTTTTGAAGTAAATACTTAAAGTTTACGCATAAATCTATACCTTCGTATATTAAATTTATGCGAATAAATGAAGTAGTTATATATATATATATATATATATATATATACGTGTGCATTTGTGATAATTTAAAACATTTTTCAAATCCTGTTTCAATGGTACTATAATTGTTTACAACTATTGCAAAGTATACATTCTTAACTTATACGATTAAAGATAAAAGAATAAACATTCACTTATTATCAGAAAAAACATTTTTGTAAATCACCAGCAAAAATAAGTGACAAAATGTTAAAAAAAAAAACGTCGCATATTCTACCAAAAACAAAACAAAAGTAATCTGAAGAAAGCCCCAAATGCTCGAAACACGTGTTTTGTTCACCAGCAATACTTTTATGAATTAATGCCGATTAAAACTTAATTATGTGAAATGGAACGACAATACTTAACCGCCACACCTTACAAAATTAAGAAGATTAAATGATCAACAAAGCTGAAAAAATAATATATATTGGTAAACCCATTAGCAGCTATTTTTACCAGCTAAAGACAAAATTGAATTTATTCCACAGATTCGAATACACTATATATCCATATATCAAGTTTCAAGTCTGTAAGCTAAAAAGTAACATCATAATTTGGTGTATATATATATATATATATATATATATATATATATATATATATATATATATAAGCAAATCGAGGACTGTAAACAGTGGCGATCAAATGTTTAAATAAATGGACATTTAAGGAGATCGCTTCAGGGCACCAATTCTGTGGGCCAGAGGGTAGAATTGCCGCCTATCAACATAGCGGTCGTAGGTTCAAACTCTGGTATGAGATAAAGGTTAATCTAGCCGCATTGAAAAACTGAACTTTTGTAAAAGCAACATTGCCTGGTGATGTCTATAATTAGTTGACTGAAACATACTCATAAATATGTAGTGATACCTAAATGTTCTTGTTAACAAATACACACACACACACACACACATATATATATATATATACATATATATATATATATATATTTGCACAGCTAGACAACGTCGTAGCTCACAAGAGCCATGACGACCACCAAACCGGAAGTGCAAGACTCGAGTTTCGTCCTCATGTGGGCTCATTCGAAACTGGGGATTCGAAACCTGAGCTTTTTGCCTGCGAGGCGAGCTCCTTACCACACAGAAGAAAGTTTATTAACAAACGCAGATAAAGTTAACCGCGGCGAAATTCGACTGTGGAATGAACCTACTCAGTCTCGCATCATCGCGCACTATAACCCACCCGATATCTCGCAAGTACTGACGAACTGCAAGCACTTGTGCCTCAACGACGTAAACACCCTCAACAAACCAGACAGGCAGCTAAATCCTATCCCCACGCAGTAGAGATCCCTAGATGTAAAAGAGCTTTCTACTCCAGTAGTTTCTTTCCACACACACACACACACACACACACACACACACACAGACATATATATATATATATATATATATATATATATATATATATATATATATATATATATATATATATAAAGCTGAACGTCTGTGTGTGTGTCTGGTCACGAATAGGCTCCTATATGGTTGATTATAGAAAACTGAGCACATATAATGATAGAAGATGTATCGAGACACAGGAATGGGTATGTTTGATCTGGAAGAACGGTGGTTCATTAAAATTGTGGGGTCTGTGTTCGCGCCTGCTCCACAAAATATGGAAATAAAAAATTAAAAAAAAAGTGTTTTTGATATAGATGTAAATAAGAATACTTTGATAAGTGTGTTTTAACTTAAATAGGGATGGTATAATAAAATTGTGGGGTCTGCGTTCGCGCCTGGCCTCCAAAGAATGGAAATAGGAACACACTTTAATAAAGACTTTTCATATCTATCTGCGTAAGTATACTTTGATAATTATGTCTCAGTTTGAAGAAATATGGTATAATAAAATTATGGGGTGTTCGTTCACACCTGACCTCCATAGAATGGAAATATGTCACAAAGTTTAACAAGGTTTTTTTAATATAGATCCACAGAATATTGTGATAAGCATTTCAGTGTGAACAGGTATGGTATTATAAATTGTGGGGTTTATCTATTTTATTTTAACTTTCATCATATTTTGCTTTGGTTTTGATATCCCCAAATTCGAAGCTATCTCTTTATAACCCTTCCTTTTAATAACCTATCATACTTAATCAGAGCCCATTTTCTGTAGGCTGTTTTTGAACCCAGTCAACGACGGGTACTTTTGCTAGTATATATATATATATATATATATATATATATATATATATATATATATATATATATATATATATATGTATATATATATATACATGCATATATATATATATATTCACTAATTTAGGTGAATCTATTTTCTGCACTTTTAATCATTCGACAAGTAACACACCCATTGGCATAATACCACATAATAAATGTCAGCTGTTATCTGGCTGAAACCGAGATTTAAATCTGAATAGATCTCCAAAAGTTTCAGCCATTGTTAACTTGCTTTCACATTTAACTAAAAGTAAAACGTATATTTACAATTTTTTTTCTATACATGCCGCCATTTTTTATTTGTTTATGTTTTTTTTTTGTTTTGTTAAGAAACAAACTTTTTTATGTCTGGTCGTTCAATGGTAGGATTACAATTACAGGGTGGGAACGCAGCGGGGAGGGATAGAAAACTGTTCACGTCAACAAACAGACGCCATTTCTCGCTGAATGCGCTCATTCCTGTGTAGAGATCAAATTGAAGGAAAATGGGTGACCTCTCTGTACGACTAATTAAAGGAATCTTGTTCTCTGGAACAGAGAAGGTCATCGGAACTATGACCGCTCGCTCGAATCCTGTCGAAATATCTGTTGATGGAGTGAGGCACAAGAAAATGGATGCAAAAAAAAGATCAAATGTTTGACCAACTGAAGCATCACTGACCACAACCTTTTCTTAAAAATGTTGTCTTGTATCAATGTAATGAGATTAACCCCGGGGGGAGTAGAAAGGCAGTAAAGTAAATAAGAATTGTTGTCTACACGGTCACGAGATGTAGGTCATGAGTAAGGCTATGGCAACAGCATATTCTTTTCATTGTTTTGACTCTCGAGGATATATCCGACACATTAATTTATTTTTATTTCGGACTATTATTCTCATCTTTATTAGTTGTTGTTTTTCATCTTTTATTGGTCTGTTTATTCACAACGTTTCGGCCAACTATTCCTCTGGCCTTCGTCAGGTGGTAACCGCGACGGATAGGAACTTCGAATCTCCTAACTGCATTCTCAGCCATCACTGCCATCCGTAGTTCTTGTCGTCTCACCACATTTTGGCCAAGTAGACCTCAAGGGAGCAGGCAGCAGGAAGGGAATTCCAAAGCCTAGTTGTTCCAGGGAAGAAACTATTAGAATAGAAAGCTTTCTAGCATTTAGGGACAACAACAGTGAACGGGTGAGATCTTATTGCTAAGTGTGTGTGGGGGATATGTATGTGGAGGGGGTACAAGGTAAACGAGTTCATCAGAACACATTCCATTAAAATATGTGTAAAACAGGCAGAGTGAGGCAACATTGCGGCGATGAGACAGGGTTTGGAGCTTAGTTGATAAAGTGGGGCCGATTAGATTGACAACTTATTTAAAAAAAAAATTATTTAAGACTTTATCTGTCTTGTTTCTTTTGGTTAGGTTTGATCGAAAGATGTGTTAAGAAAAAAAAATGGTGTTTCGTTGGACTAAAATAGACTAAACCTTTGATTATGATTGACTAATTTTCATGTGCTATTGATCTCCCATGTTATTTGCACAAAGCTTTCATCATTTGTGTTAATCTCGGACAACGTCAGGATTCGATGGTACACACACACACAAACACCCCCCCACACCCACACACACACACACACACACACACACACACACACACACACACACACACACACACACATATATATATATATTACAATAGAAAAATGCGCGCATGAAAAGTAATATGGTTAAGCTTAAAAACGGAAAAGAAAAGGACAAGATATTCTAATAAAAGATTAAAAATTGATTATATAAAGGTAAATTAATCACGTTGACACACCGGTTCTCGCTGGATCACCAAAGCTAAGCAACGTTGAATCTGGTCAGTACTAAATGGGTGGCCATTTGGGAATTCCAGGTGCTGTATGTGCTCTCCGCTTATCTCGGCATTGTTTCCAGTCGCCCTAGACTTTTCCTTGCCACTGGACTCAAACAGTGTCGATTCAGCAGAGATGTGGTTGGAGATTGCGCAACCCTTGCCTCACAATTACACGCAAAACTGCCCCTACAAGGGGTATCCTTTGTCTTTCGAGACTGAACGGAGGCATCGCGAAATTGAATTTAAAAATTCTTAATGCTGCAATATTTTAACGTATAAATTCATCATATTTTTTACCAGAATATCTTGCGCTTTTCTTTTCCGTGTTTAAGCTTATCCATATTACTTTTCAAGCTTGCATTTTTCTATTATAATCTATGTTTTTTTCCAGTAAATTCACTTGTTCTTTGTTTAATTTCAGTCTTTTTTTTTGCCCCCAAAACATGACATACACAATATGTAATACAACTCATCTGCTTTCATTTTCTTTATTTCACTTATTACTTCTCTTTATGCGAGAGCGGTGAATTAGTAGTAACACTAGTCGCTGAAGCAACGTGGTTGCTATGGAAACCAGTCATAAAAAACGTCGCTCACCTCCTTACGTTTTTTTTACGATTTTGAACACCAGTAAATTTATCATAACATTTTTGTTTTACTGAAGGAAAATTGAAAAAAAAAAATTCACAATATAGGTGAGAAGGTGATCTATAAACTATAATAATTGTTTGAAATTTGGTCAAAAAATGAGTGAGCAGTGAAGCTTTAAAGCAGTTCTAAATGACTAAAACTGACACTTTACCATATATCTAAACAGGTGGTGTTTGAATGAGGAGTTAAAACTAATTTAGGTGGATCTATCTTCCGCATTTATAATCATTCAACAAGCTACCCAAATATTATTACAAGAGAGATAAACATGTTGGAAACAAGCATAATAAACATTAAAACATCCAATCTTTTTAAAATATTATAAATAGAACTTATTAAATAATAGAAAAAAATAAAAAAAATAAATAAATGTTGGCATTCCCACTTCTTTATATATATATATATATATATATATATATATATATATATATATATATATATATATATATATATATATATATATATATATATATAAAGCAGTGCGAATGCCAACATTTATTAACTGTTTGTTCTTATATATATATATATATATATATACTTCATTTAATCACATACATTAATATACGAATGTATAAATTTATGCGTTAACTGCAGAGGCATCAGATTTTGTGGGATTATTCATTCTATATACTCTCACAAGCATATTTGATACTACGGATATCGACCTATATAGAGATGATGAACTAGCTATAATAAAAGGCTCCAACAAAGTCAAGGGAGACAACTTTAAGAAAATCATACACAAGGAAATGAAAAAATTAGGCCTAAAAGTAGACGTACTAGCTAACATAAAAATAACAAACTTCCTGGACGTCACGTAAAATTTAGATAAAAACACATATGAACCCTACTTAAAAGATAACACTAATGCAATATACGTACACCCTTAGTCCAATCACCCACCATCAATTATAAAACAGATTCCTAACTCGATCGTAAAGCACTTCCCCGCACCCAATGTCTTACACAAAATTTTCAATAAAAATAACCTAAAGTTATCCTACAGATGCTGCGAAAATTTAGACATGATAATTAAAACACATAATAACAAATGCATTTAACAGGTCAACCAATATCTATGAAACAGCCCTAAGAAATAGTGGGTACAAAAATATTGATATCAAATATAAGCAACAAAACACCAATAACTATAATAAATTAAAAATAGAAGAAATAGAAATATAATCTAGTATACGACCCCATACAATCAAATGTTAAAAACAAAACTTGGCAAGAAATTTCTAGATCTTATCGAAAAGCACTTTCCCGCAACCAACCCCTTACACAAAATTTTCAATAAAAATAACCTAAACTTATCCTACAGCTGCTGCGAAAATTTAGAGATGATAATTAAAGTACATAATAACAAAATATTAAATAAAAGCAATGACAACAACAGCAAAATAAATAAAAAAGGGAACACCATGACAAAAATAAAACTAACACAAAGAACACATATGTAACTAGTAGAAATAATAATAATAATAATAATAATAATAATAATAATAATAATGTTAACAATTTTAATGAAAACAACTCTAGCAAACAAATACTGGGAACTCAAAGAAAGCGAACGTTCGCCGGTAGTCGAATGGAAAATAGTAAGACAAACAGACACATTTAGAGACTAGACGATCTATGTAGATTATGCCTTCATGAAAAATTTGCTATCCTATACTTTAAAGAACCCCAACATCAATTAAACTGTAGGAGAGAAATAGCGAACAACTATGTTCGCAGGATAACTATGGCCGCTCGGTCGAATCCTGTCGAAATATCTGTTGATGGAGTGAGGCACAAGAAAATGGATGCAAAATAGATGAAATGTTTGACCAACTGAAGCATCACTGACCACAACCTTTTCTTAAAAATGTTGTCTTGTATTCATGTAATAAGATTTACCCGGGGAGTAGAAAGGCAGTAAAATGAATAAGAATTGTATCTACATGTAGGTCATGAGTAGGGCTATGCAACAGCATATTCTTTTCATTGTTTTGACTCTCGAGGATATATCCGACACAGACACAATTAATCAACCAAGAACCACATTACTCTACATAAAATATATGATATCAATGGAGAATCACAACAAGGAAAATAATATGCTGTTGTCATAACCCTAGTCATAAGTGTTAGTAAACTTTATATATGGAATGTGACTGTGATTATTTGGATAATGTCATGGTTAACACGGGAATGAAAATATAAATATTTTATTTATTCTTTTTACTCTTTTTTTTTTTTTACTCATTTCACCCCTTACTTCCTCTAGGACAGCGACACAAAACAATTTTAAAACTGACAATAACAATAGAAAATAAACAAATAAAATATACATGCATATACATTAATTATCACATATATATATATATATATATATATATATATATATATATATATATACTAACATAAAAAACAATGTAACCTAGGTTTAAAATAGGTCAGGACACTAGATATCTACGCTCCCCGCTAAAATAGCACATGCAAAGTAACGGGTGAACTGGAGGTTTACTAAGCCTTTTTCCTGTAACTGCCTGCTCATTGGCTGATTAGGAAGGGTGCGGCGGAAACTAGATGCTAGAAACTGATTGGCTAACTAAAAACTCAATAGAAGGTGCGTATAGAAAAACGCGAGACAACCACAAAATCCTCGCATAAGCCTGAAGAATCCTAGCGTGGATAAAACGCGGAATATTCTGTGTAGATTAATTGCCGTATATTTTTATAACTTACTATATATATATATATATATATATATATATATATATATATATATATATATATATATATAAGGCAATATGTTTGTCTCTCTCCATATTTTCAAAACCCATCTACTTCGAAATTAAAAGTCGCAGAGCGGCGCTAGAGGCCTCAAATGATGAGATTTTTTTTTACGGGCCGTTGTTTTTTTAATTCTTAGAATAGTTTTAAAAGGGGCCAATTTTTCATTGATCTCACGTTATTTTTAATTTGGAATTTTTAAATAGTTCATGTACATGTCACGTGGGTACAGTGGTAACGTCACCACCGTTGAATGCTACAGTCTCGATTCTAGCTGATGGCACTCAAATAATATTTACCTTTGAAATCACGACTATAATATTATATATACGAAATTTGGGCAAATTAAAAAATCATATTTAAACGTATTTTACGCCCAGGGAAAGCTCGACACTTACCTCGCTAGTCTGTCTGCCAATCTATTTATCTATCTATCTGTCTGTCTGTCGCTGTCTGTCTGTCTGTTTGTCGTACTCTCTCTCTCTCTCTATATATATATATATATATATATATATATATATATCATCAGGCTATTTTACTTAAGGTTAAGTACTGGACTTTTGTAAAAGCGACATCGCCTGGTGATGTTAATAATAATTATTTTCATATAACTATCATTCACCACCCACAAAACTATTTTCAATATTTGTGCTGGAAAGCAAAATAAGTGCCTTTTCACAGCTGAACATTTTGATAAGCGCATTTCATTTCCTCTGATGATGTGAGCCATTATTGAAAATCCATGGATTAAGGAAATCAATATAACCCCTTCTATATATTCCTTTTGTCAAACAATAAGTTCTTAACTCAATATATGTGTCTATATTTTGATTTTCAGAATTTAATTTTAACAACTAAATTTATATATATATATATATATGTGTGTGTGTATATATAATGATAGTTTGATTTCGCTTTCGTGCTTAATGAGTTAACAGAGCATACTATATATATATATTATCATGGATACCCAGCGTTGCCAGGGTCGACATGATGTTCGGTTTGGACACACCTGCTCTATTAAGGATATTCAGTAGTTTTCCATTATTATATGTCAACTCCATCGTAACCCCAACAGAAATTTCAAAAATAAAAGAACGAATGAAAACAGAAAATGTGAGCCCCCCCCCCCGAAAAAAGAAGTACATAACAAACTCACCACCAGATATTTCCACAGAAGGGATACAGCTATTCTCCGGATATTAAGCATCTATTTATGACTATATTCAAGCTTAAGTGATTTTTTAATGCTGCCTCAGTTTAGACAGATTTGTTTTACGGTCAGCTGCAACGTAAACAAACTGTAAATAATTCAGTTTAAAAAAGTAGAATTTTTGAACCGAAATACACGTTTTTATGTTATAAAAATGATGGTTTATGACTTATTGTGTTATTAAAAGAAAAAAAATTAGCAGTTACGATGTCAAAAAAATGTGAAGAAAAAAGCTAGTAAAAATGCAAATGAAAGTTTTTTTGTTTTTGTTTTAAATAAAGAATCGTAGTTGAATTTGATTGTTTATTTATTCTAAAATAAAAATTCAATGAACAACAACGTTGATTGCGAAATCGCGTTGGAAGTTATTTTATTTAAACTAATTCCAAACATAATGCTTTAAAGTTTGTGTGAATTACTTTAGATTGATTATCCGCCGAAGAAAGGTTGGTTCCTAGGAAAAATAACTAAAATCGGTTCATAAAAAATCAATGTTGGTAAAAATAAATTAGATTAAATATGTTATCAATATAAATCAAATTTAAATAATAAACTTAAATAAAACACTTAAAACAATTATCTCACTTTAAACAATCACTAACATACCACTATTTAATTATATTGATTTTCCTTAATGTGATATGCAAATGAGTCACCTCTTATTCGTATATTTTGCAAGAATCATACAACATATAGGAATGAATCAAATAATTAAGTAATTGACCTTTTGTATATATTAGCAAATTGTGAACAAACAAACAGACAAGAATACGAATATATATATATATATATATACCTATATATATATATATATATATATATATATATATATATATATAAGCATTATTGCTCGGTCATATATTACAGGTAAATATAGTATTTCAGTTCATGCAGCTTTCGTATTTATAATTGTAATGCCAATTACCCATTGATTCTGTTTCCTAGAAATTGTATCCAGCATAGAGTACTAGTTGCCCGGCGTTGCACGGTCGTGAAATACACTTAATTACATTAAATATTTATTCCGATTTGACACAAGCAAAATACCTTATATATATATATATATATATATATATATATATATATATATATATATATATATAACAATAGCAGGGCGAGCCGACGTTGCTCGGGATTTAAAGAGGATTAACAAATATTCCACTCTTCTAATACCTTTATTGTCATCGAAATCGAGGAAATCGCTCATTCGTCAATCAAATCAATTGATTGCCTGCTCTAGTCAGGGACTCACCGTTGTGCAGTGGAAGGAAGCTTCACATGCTTCCCCGTAGTGACTTATTCCACAAGTTAGTGGAGTCTACATTGCAATGTTGAGAACCTACTGCTGATTTTATGAAATTTAATTTTATAGAATGATTTGAATTAATTTTAAAATGCAAAAGTCAAGCGCAATGTTCCAATCATACTATAAACAGAAGCATTCTTTTTGAACGCGCATCTGTCTTATCAAAGAATCTATTGTTCCTTTTATATTTTATTTGCAAAAATAATACATATTTTAAAAATACACACACACACACTTAAATTTTCCAATCTTATTAATAAACTCCTTTCCAGTTAACGAAATAAAAACACGAAGAAATTTACGTGCGAAGTTTGAACCTACAGACCACGCCATGCAAAAAAAACATGTAAATTTTCAAGTCTTATAAAATTCTTTGCAGTTTATGAAAAGAAAAGTAATTTACGTGCGGAGTTTGAACCTACAGACTACGTCATGCAATTAAAAAAAAAAAAAAAGTAAAAGCACGCTATCAACTTACCCACAGTAGAAATTTCACGACCCGGGGTTCTACTTTTGTTGCTAAGCGACAAAATGGAAAAAATGGCTTTACCAATGATAGATAAATTAAAATAACGATTTCGATTATCGACTATCGGTAATTATCGAGGGTATTCTCGGACAAAACTTAACTAAGATCATGCCCAGACTTATACACTAAAATTCTGTAAATTAAAAGAAAGTCTGTACAGCCATTACGGAGTCTATAAGGAACGACTCACACATAGACAAAGTTGCATTAATATAATTTAAGATATATATCTTTATGAGTAAACATATATATATATATATATATACTTTTATCTAGCAGTACATAAATATATACATACATATACATTTATACACACACATATATATGTATATATAGTCATCCACATACAGTACTGTTTTGCAACTACCACAAGCCGACCGCCCAAACGAGAGTCAAAGCTTCTAACTATTCCATTATACGGCTGCTGCTGTGCGGGTAGTGAATTAACGATGTGTGGATATCGTCCAAATGCCTAAGCTCGATTTGTATACACAAAGAGCATCGCTTAATATGCAAATGGCAGTTTTTATATCACTTTTCAATATGCTCAACCCAAGATAAAGAGCTTTACAGTTATCCACATACAGCACTGCTTCGCTGTATCATAGCTCAGCAGTGCGGCTAAGCAGGCAACTACCTTAACCCAGGATTGAAACCCGACCGATATATATATATATATATATATATATATACATATATATATATATATATATATATATTGTTTTAACAAAATCAAGACTTCAAGGAATAGAATGATATCAACAAATAGTGTATTTTATCGTTAGTTACAATTGTTTCAAAACTACTCGGACAAATTCAAACATTATGTCGTTTGAAAATTTTCACAAGAACAACCTTTCGTCAGACGTAATGAATAAAAAAACACTTTAACAATGAACAGTACGGAGTCCATTTTCCTTATATGGAAAAACATGGGGAAATTTTTTACCTACATCTGATCCTTCCAAAGTTTTTAAAAAGATTTATATATTTACCTATTTTCGTATCTCTATTTAAAAAAAATAATCGAATTATCATACAACGTTACCACTAATTACCTATGTTCGCTTAATATGTTTTACTAATACTATTCATTAATTTCTTTAATTAAATTTATTTCTTTATTTAATTTAAATTATTTTTTTAATCCGTACTAATCAACTAAGTCTTCAGCTATATTTTTTCGATTCTATGTTAGTTTCGTATCTGGAATCTGCTTTGATTATTTACAAAAATATCGGCTAACCTATTTTTGTAATTTCAAAAAAGCTGTTTTTGTTTAAAACTTATTCCATAAGGAAACAGGATAATATTACTCTATAGAGTAATGCAGTCGCATTCTTCATTTAAAATTAATGATCTAAATTTATTTTAATGTTTTATTTTCTTTCGTTACTACCTCTTAAGATTTACGATTACAGGAGGTTTTAGACGTTGAAAGGGAGTTAACTCTGTAGGTTTGATATTTTAAAGGGTTTGTTTAATTATAAGTTACCAAAATCCTAATATGTATTCATAACGCTGAAAGGGAGGAAACTCAATACATTCGATATTTTAATGGTTTGGCAGAGTTCTAAGTTTGGTGAATTTCTTCATATGCATTCATGATTTATTTATTAATTACACAGAAATGAATTAAGCGTAGGCTAACCTATTCAAATTATATGTTTATAATGCATATCTTTATCGTGATACTGATTTTATTACCAAAGATTTAACCTATGTTTGCCATCCAGCCATCATTTTCTGAGGTTATATATGGCTTTAATTTAAATAATATCAATTCCGGAATTAAGTTCTTAAATATTTATCTGATAATAAACATACCCTATTTATACGTATTCTAATTAATATATTATTTAGCTCCATGCAGGTTTTACTCCAATCAAAGTGGAGGTCCACCTTGGTTTTTGGTTTTAGTCGTTTAGAACAAGAATATTATTTAAGCTAGGATTTTTCAAGGTTTACTGATCTAAAAACAATTATTAATCTAGAAATAGTTTCATCTATTTCACCATTAATATAACTAAAATTGTGTTCCTAGTTTTGAAATAATATTGGTAATCTTTGTTAAGCTTGTTTATAGATCTAACTTTCTTATCTAATAATCCGTTGTCTTTATTTGTATTAACGTGATACTAGATAATATTAGGTTCCAGATTTGCTTTCTAAATTTGCATCATTTATCACATCTAATTTACTCCATTATTAGCTATTTAACTCCATTTTAATTCTGGCCTTACACTCAAGAACCTTTCTTTTCACAAAAATCTTTTTTCCTCAGCTATGTTTTTAGACGTGATAGCAAAAATCTATCCCTATGAAGACATCCCTGTATAGCATGCAGCCTTTTATTTAATATCCCTTCTTTAGAATTCACTATGTAGAAGGCTTCCAGTAAACACAGATTGCATCTTTCTGATTTACCAGGGCTATACTCCCTACCCTTATCTATTATTGGCCATTTTAATTCAAAATCTTTTTTGTTTTTATGTTAACCCAATCACCTAATGCAGTTGTGTTCAACTTTTTATTTCTTATATTGATTCCTGTACCATCCCCCCTTCTATCATTAAAACCTTCTCTATTAGTTTAATTCATTTTTGAAGGATACAATATGGTTCCTGAATATTTCCTTAAAGACGCACCCCCGTGGCTCATAGATAAACCTTCTCATTATTATCAGTCTTAATCTTACATTTGTACACTATTTCTGATGTTTAGCAGTTGCCACCCAAAGGACAATTGCTAGGTATTCTACAATACCAGTTTCATCCGATACTGACTTATTATTCCTTATTTTGCTTATTTTTCTGTTATTAGAGCTTATTACAGTGTTTGCTTAGTTGGCAGAGGTGGGTTTACTAAGTTCCTATTAAAAATTTTGCTTAATTTATTCTCATGTGGGAAATTTTTATCAATTATTCTGTAAAATTCCTTAGGTATATTGTTTTGGATATGCTCGCTAAACGGCGGATTAAACCAAACCTGTTTCTTGCATCTGTTTCTCTTATTCCTAGTACCCACCTCATCATTACCTGTTTCACTGCTATTATTACTCTCACTGTTTTCATTCCTTTGATCCTTATTATTGTATTTATTAATCATTTTCGGTTTCTTTCTTTCTCTCATTGCCATGTTGTACAATATTGTGCAGTTAGGTTTGTTATTCCTACCGTTTGCACTCTTCGTGTATTCTATTTTCCCATTGTATCCCGATCTGAGAAGTGCTTCTTTGTTTGTGTCAAAAAGATTCTTATTCTTTGATAGTTCAGATATTCTTTTAAAAATATTGGGGATGATTGCCTTCTTCATACACTTAGGATGATTTGATTGATAATCAATGTAGAATAGTTTTTGGTTAGGTTCATATATGTTATCATTAAGATTGAGAATAATGTCTAGAAAGTTTACTTTGTAATTGCTGCTATTGTTATTTCTAATCCCATTTCATTAAAAAATAATTCTGATATTTTTCATAGTTTTTTCAGTAATTCGATCGCTGAAATTAATTATAAATAGTGCGTCATCCCTATATAGACCCCCTCCCCATTTAAACCAGGTATTTTTCTGTTTATCTCCTTTAATAAGTGCAAGCCTACCAAGTCAATAACCTACGCAGAATTGTGATGGGAAAATGGCCCTCTCTATCTTTTCTTGTTTACAGCTCATCGTTATATCGGACTAAGGTTTTTCTATCTAATTTTATAATTTCAATCTTCAACTTGGTCACGTCCGTTTCCTCTTCAGCTAATTTAAGTGCTTTCTCGAACAGTATAGGAGATATTGAAGGGTGATATGCATCTATGCCAAACATAATGAATTTACTTTTTTTAAAATGTTTTTGGATCCTATCGAACAACTTTATCACTTAACCCGAAGAAATCCAGAGGTTATGTTTTATTTTGGATTTTAAGGTTGGTATAATTCTGTCTAGTATCTTTTTACTGATATTACCTATGTCAGATGCACACGGCACAATTAGTCTTGACGTCTGGTTAAGTGAAGAATAAACTTATATTTTATTCTGAATCTGTATTTTCTCACAAATTTTTAG
Organism: Euprymna scolopes; assembly: GCF_053919585.1. Lineage (NCBI taxonomy): Eukaryota > Metazoa > Mollusca > Cephalopoda > Sepiida > Sepiolidae > Euprymna > Euprymna scolopes. Next base: position 20,166,385 of record NC_136526.1, on the reverse strand, counting down.
TGCTAATAAGTTTATTCTATAAAGATCCTGTTCAGTTGCTTTTTTATATTTATTACTAGCGGGGGTACCTAGCGTTGCCCGAGTGTTTGTTTCCGGGACGGGGGGGAGTTTAAAAAAATGTTATGGTAGGTAAGTAGGAAGGATCAAACCCGGAGTCATGAGTAAAAGTAGGAAAATAAAGTGTGAAAAAAAAATATCTGCAATGTTAACAGTTCGGCCACCAAGAAAAGTCCATTCCAGTTGTTTAGGAAAAAAAAAAAAAAACGACTACGGTAGGTCGGCGCGAACGTGAATATATAATGTGAATTGTCCAGCACGCTAACCACTACGCCACAGAGCACTGCAGCTTAGTTTAGTGATTTTAAATAACTTCACATGAAAGAACTACGAAGCCAAACCGGTGTTCTCTTCTCAACTGTTCCTTGTGAACGATCCCCAAACGGTGTTAAGTGGTGGCAGGGGGAGGAGGAATTTATTAGAGAGAAAATATTTTACCACTTCCATTGATCTTAACCGATTTTGGCCGTGACTTCTCAGCAGAAAAAGTATAGAAATCTAAGATTATCGAGGAATTTGAGAAATAATAAGCCTATAACACACCTCAGATATTGTTCTGCCGTTTGTGCATATTATATTTGCATGAAATATCTTGATTTTTAATCCTATTAATGTCAAAATCAGACGGGAAAAAATGAGTTCATTTTATTTATATAGAAGATAGATAGATAGAAGATAGAAGATAGAAGATAGAAGAATAGATAGAAGAAGAAGAAGAAGATAGAAGAAGATAGATAGAAAAGAAGATAGATAGAAGAAGAAGAATAGAAAGAATAGAAGAGAAGAGAAGAAGATAGAGAAGAGATTAAGTTCAGTTAAAATGAGATTGTTATATGTTTGAAAATTCATACTGTAAATGTTCATAGTTTTATCCGCCGGAACCATAAGGTTTGGATTGTCCACTATGTTTTGAAGTCCTATTAATTCTTTTTTATCTTAGGGTTTAAATACTCATGTTTTTTTTTTGTTTTTTACTTTTAACCACTTTACTCTATTTAATAATCCGACTCGAATAGTTCCAAGGATTGCAACTGTGGTGGACAAATTCGGGTTTTAATTTGGTAAAGTTTACAATAGTTAATGATGTTTTCCTCCGTAGGATTTCCAACTGAACCTTTTTCCGAAGTGGCGGTTTTGTTATTATCCTCAAGATTTTTCAAGGTGTGGTGATAGACCTTCCATCTAACTCTTTTAGTAAACTGTTTAACCACCTGGATCATGTTCATTTTGTATTGCTTGTGTCCTGGAATTGCTATATTCTTTGGCAAGAAAATTATTTCCTCTTTTAAGAACATATTGCTTTTATTGGAACCCTGCAAAAACATTAAAATATCGAACGTATTGAGTTACCCCCCTTTCAACGTTATGAATACATATTAGGATTTTGGTAACATATAATTCAACAAAAACCTTTAAAATTTCGAACCTATAGAGTTAACTCCCTTTCAACGTTTAAAATATCTTGTTTTAGTAAATTTTAAGAGGTAGAAACGAAAGAAAATAAAACATTAAAAATAAATTTAGATCATTAGTTTTAAACGACGAATGAGATTGCATTGAATATAGAGTAATTTTAAACTTTTTTTCCTCATGGAATAAGTTTTAAACAAAAACACTTTTTGTAGTTACGAAAATAGGTTAGCCGATATTTTTGTAGATAATCAAAGCAGATTCCAGATACGAAACTAACATAGAATGGAAACAATGTGTCTAAAGACTTAGTTGATTAGTCCGGATTTAAAATTACTTTAAATTAAATAAAGAAATAAATTAACTTAATTTAAGAAATTAATGAATAGTATTAGTAAAACATATTAAGAGAACATAGGTAATTAGTGGTAACGTTGTATTATAATTCGATTGAACATTTTTTAAACAGAAATACGAAAATAGGTAAATATATGAATCTTTAAAAAACTTTGGAAGGATGAGATATAGGAAAAATATTTTCCCATGTTTTTCCATATAAGGAAAATGGACCTCATACTACTCATTGTTAAAATGTATTTTATTCAAAACGTCTGACGAAAGGCTGTTTTTGTGAAAATTTTCAAACGACATAATGTTTGAATTTGTCTGAATAGTCTTGAAACAATTGTAACTAACAATGAAATACACTATTTGTTGCTATCATTCTATTCCTTGATGTCTTGATTTTGTTAAAACAATATATGAATTCTCAATTATGAAATATGATAATTTTGTAGCTTACAGTTTAAGTCATCTTATTTTGACTTAAAACTTATTGGTATATGAATGATTACCGAATAATTATATTTTAAAAATAATATATATATATATATATATATATATATATATATAAGGTTAATATTTTTCAGAGTTTAAGTGACTAATGAAGTTTTAACGATGTCAGTACAAAGAGTGCTCAGTATCGAAGTAAAGCAAGATATACTTTCGTATTAGCTGTATCGCCTGAAGAGATCTCTAGTTACTACTGACTAGCTGACTGAAACATGCTCATGAACATGTAGCGACATATTAATGCTTACGTAAAAGCAAATAGAACGTATACACTATACACACACAACCATATATATATATATATATATATATATATATATATATATATATATATATATATATAAGTGTATCAGTTTCGTAGCGGCATTGTGTGCTAAAAATGTATCTGGCATTCGTCGTATTATGCGATTGCATTGCATTCGTTCAACAAACACTTTCATCCGGACACAATTGTAACTAACGATTGCTACCATCCTCGCCTCGAAACGCTCAATTCAGATTCTGATTACGCCCATAATTCAAACAGTTTCCTCAATGGCGATACCAACTCTGGCTTTACTGTTGAAAGGTCAATCATGCAAATGCAATGGTCAACGGCAATGGCGAAATGGGCGCGATTTTCTATAGTCACTAACAAGACAGAAAAGTTATTTTAAGTCGAAGTTAAATCTGCCCGTAGCAACTGACGTAAAAACATAAATACAATATAAAATGCAATTTGTTTCTTCCAGAATGCTGCATCTTTCATATTTTTTTTAAAATTGAAGATGCATTTAGTTTACAATTAAAAACTTTAACTTTTACTATTGTATTAAAGTTCTAGAAAGAATCGTCCGGCATTGCCCGGTCGTAAAATACGCTTAAATATGATATTTTGATTATTGAACCCAATATGTAATAATGATTTAAAAGGTTAAAAAAAATGACACGTGTGCCACCACTGAGAATCGAAACCAAAACGTTTAGCTTACGATTTACTTTTTCCTTTAAGGTTAATGCCCGATGCTTGCTGTAAGGCTAAAAATTAAAACATAAAATACTAGTTATTATACGCATGAATATTCGTAACGCCGTCGCTCGACCTTGGCCTGGCGCACGAGTCGGCGGTGGCGCTCGAGTCATTTTTAAAAACTTTTTAAATCATTACTATATATTTGGTCCAATTATATATAATAATAAATACGAAATCTGCATTAATCATATGATATTCAAGCGTATTTTACAACCGGGCAATGCCGAGACACCTACTAGTTTATAGATATAAGTGAGAATGTGTGTGTGTGTGTTATACTCGACGAATACTTAATCTACAGACTTAAAATTTATATATAGGGTATTACGACATGTAAGAAACTTTTAAATTCGTGTTTATCCGGAAAAAGGGCTGCTAAGGGGTTAACGTTAAAAAATGATACTTGGAGGGTCAGCGGCCTTTAATCTGTTTGTCATTTGTTTCACAACTGCGCATGCGCAAATTGTTCACATGCCAGCTTCCTTTTGTGATGAATTTGAAAACAATTCCTGAATCCGTGGCAAGCTGGTCTAATGGTTATCGTACTTGACTTATTCTCTTTAAGTTTGGATTTAGATTTCAGCTCGAGTATTCTTTTTTTGTTTAGAATAAACAGAATACTTGCACACGCATATTTCAGTTTCTTTCCGTTTTTTTTTACTTCATGTTTTTAAAAGAATGTTACGATACGTTTTAGACCGGTCAACACCGGCCACATCTGCTGGTATGCACACACACACACACACACACACACACACACACACACACACACACACACACACACACACACGTTATGTGTGTGTGTGTATGTATATATATATATGTATATGTATATATGTATGTATATATATATGTGAATATATATATGTGTATATACTACTGCTACTGGTACCATGTAACCAAGTACTACCTGCCTCATGGTCGGGTCACCGGCGACTAAACTGGTTCCCCCACCAGACTTGTTTAGTGAGGAGGGCGGCTAGTCTCCCTGAAGGATTAAAAACAAGACTTTTCAAAGGGCGGATGAACCCTTTTTCGGGGGGTCAACGGCCAACTAGCACCGTGTATATTTGTGTTTATGTATATATGTGTTGGGGTGGAGAGGGCTCCCGTAAGCCGTGGTGAAGTCAACCTTTCTAGAAGCAAATCTCTGATTAAAAAAAAAACATGAAGTGGGAGACCAGTACCCGCATTAAGCTGGTCTGCAGTTTAATTTGTTGCTGGCTATCCTGCTCTGACTTGTTGCTGGATCTCAACATTTTAAACCGAGAGAGAGAGAGAGAGAGAGAGAGAGAGAGAGAGAGAGAGAGAGAGAGAGAAAGAGATTTAGCTGTCGTACAAAGCTAAGACTCTATAACTTCATCTTTGTATGGATACTCCCTCAGGCATTTGGGCTCATGGACTAAGTGTCCGAGAGAGTGGCACTCGTCTGGCAATACATTGCAATCATCATCATGATGTGTGTGTGTGTGTGTGTATATATATATATATATATATATATATATATATATATATATACTTTGAATGCTACAGCTTTGCTTTCGGTTTCGATTTTAGCTGGTGACACTCTATAACAACATATACGAAATCTGACCAAATTAAAATACCATATTTAAGCGTATTTTATTACCAGGTAATGTCGGTCACCCCCGCTACTATAAGTATGAATAAGAATATAAAATTAAGTTTTGCAAATATCCATATATGAAACAAAACGACATGAGGTGCAAACGTTTGAAAGACATTTTCAGGTTGTTTCTCTTTGACAGCAAATCAACACACCACGAAAACGGAGCTCAAGCAGTATTCAAATATCCCTTCTCTATATCTCTCACTCACAGATAGAACATTAAGCTGCCAAAAGCAAAAGGGGGAATTTATAGAACAACTTTTTCACCGTTCTTATGTAGTCTCATAATTAGATGAGTTCTTCTAGTTTAGATTCATTCTGGACAACGTTAAAGAATGTGTGTAACATAGTCGTTACATGTCAACACTCGGGACCCACATGAACAAAGCTTCTTTCTTAGAACTGCACGTCAGTGGAACTCTCTTCCGTCTGCCTGTTTCCCACTTGACTACAACTTGGATGTCTTCAAGTCCAACATAAACAAATTCCTGATGAACCGCCCCCTTAAGTAAGACACTTTATCAAATCCCAATACTAATGATTACTACGATACTATCCCATTGATTACTGTACACTCAATAATCCCTATCCCCGAGCGGCTTCTGGGCCTTGATAAGTGGTGACTTCCATGTAAAAAAAACAAACATCAACAACAAAACACGCTGTATGCGAACAGTCACAAGGAAACAAAGGCAAGGAAACAATTCGACTCACGTTTTTTCAGTTGAAACAACAGACATTTATTTACATGTACTTCCAGAATAACGCCTTGTCTCTTGTTCAAAAGTGTTCACGCACTCCAATGTGCCTAACAAAATCCTGCGGTGTCGAACACGTGGTACTCTGTATTTGTCCGGACATGTTTAGGACACATATTTTCCTGTCGCTTTCGAGTTACGTGTGTAAAACGTCTGTTTCTATAATTCTCGGGTCACGTTTTTTTTTATTTATAATTTTTTTCTTTTCTTCTCCCTAAATGTGACGTCACCTCGCGCCTAGCTTGAACATTTGCGTACTTTGGCTGTCATAAAGCATCTGCTGCTGATGCTATACGCGCGTCCGCGCTCTGTTACAGGTGCTCCATTTTTCGAAAATGAGTAAAACTTGTTCCAATCACGTGCGAAATTTAGAACGCCTTCTGGTTGGTCCTTCAAAGCTTACTTCTAAAACCCTAGAGTCTCTTTTCAGTAGGTTACACTTTTTAAAACCAATTGTAGAGAATCTCTCGAAACACACAACATAAAACAACTTTCATTGCTGAATCATTGTTCTCTATCTATGACTGTGGCAGCACGCGCTCTTTTTCTCGATTATATTTGGGATCGTAATGTATTCCTTCTTTAACACACACGTATGTCGTTCTTTCCTTGTATACTATTTGCATTTGTGATATCACCCATTTACGTTTGTCTTCACACATTGTTTACTCGTAAATATATTTATATACGTTCAGCTATTTTTTTTTACTAGTATTTGTTTTTCTTCCGCCGCACGGAGATCCACAATAATACGCAAAATATGGGCAACATATATTCGAGCACTTGCGTAACTAAAAATTCTTAGTCCTTATGTCTAGTGTGCCCACATTTTATATTATATCGTGTTTTTTTTTACGTTTGTCTTTGACAAACTGTTTCTCTGCAAATTAATGTGTGTATACGTTGTTAGTCTTCCTCTACTTCAATCGTTATTTCCACGAAAGTTGCATGTCTGAGATTCAGTCTTTGTTTTAAAAAAATAACATCCATAGCGAAAACTCGTTAGACTATCACAAGAAAAAATACTTTATTTCTACCCCCATATGCATAGCGCCAGGCGGAATTTCTATGAACATGGTGTTTTGCTGGGCCTTCTGTTTCTTGTGGCATTGTTTCCCTGATGGTTACGACTTGGTCGTCTTCAAATCTAATGCCAACAAATTCTAGTCATAGATTACCTCAGACGTAATCAAACGTACTATTGCGTTGATCGATGTTAGATCTGTTACGATGCGTTCAGCTAGCAACCATTACCGCTTTATTAAAGAGAAAAGTGATTACCCATATCATCGAGTGGCTGTGAGCCTTGATAAATAATGTCTTCAATAGTAAATGTTCTAAGTGTTCCTTCACTATTAATTCGTTTTCCTTTTCTCCCGAAACGTCTGTGTGTATTTCATTTACAGTAACACAATTCGCGTGGCTACCATATGTGCGAGAAAGATATATCTATGAACACGTGCGTCAACTCCAAATAAATACTATAAATACTCGTCACAACCAGCAAACATTCCTTTTCACTGTACAATATCCTAACTGTCGGAAACAGTTACCCTGATAACCTTTTCTTTGCCTTTGAAATTCCCTCTATACTCCGTCTTTCCCCAACTATACTAACATACAGGAATTTAAATGTAATGTGAACCAATATCTAATTTTTCAGCTCTAGGTCCAGTGTGGATAATTAACATTGTTAAAAGTTAATTAGTTGTCATCTATCTACTTGTCTATCTATTGATCTATCTATCTATTCAATGATATCCTTAAAATAGTTTATATTGGGAGGTATTTATTGTTTATAGAGTAAAGTGTAGCATGGGTTTTAGCTGAAGATGTTTACATAAGTTAGCTAGGTTAGATAAACAAAATAACATTGGGCAGACAGGCGTAGAAAGGTAAAACGTTAGGGATGCGTGTGCTTTCTGAATGATGATGTAACGGAAATGGAGGTCGGGAAGTTAAGAATCGAGTTGGATTTTAGTCACGAGAGTGAATGGACGTACTTCAAGCCAGGAAGCGAGGCTGTGAAGAATAAGCATGTAGACGAAATGCAATCTCTTGTGAAGACCATTTGCGCCGGCTGAAATAAATTTATATTTTAAAAATAGAAAGTGTTATTCTGTGGTTTCACAAAAGAAGGAAGAATAGAGGTCTTAATTGGTTATGGTGTTGGTCATTTCATGTTTCATCACGGAGCTCAGCAGTGAAGATAGAATAACTCTTGGAGAAAGAAAGGTATGAACATATATTATTCTTATTATTAAAGAATGATACTTTTATGTAAATATGAATTGTAATATATACCCGTGTGATAACTCTCTGATACAACATGACTCAGTTTATACGTCGACATCATATACCCTGGCCAAACAACAATGCATACAATTTATTGGTTTTTATCTGATCCCGTTATAAGAACGATACCTTCCACCTCACTATGTAATATGACTGTTTCGGTGCCAATCAACCTGACCATACAACACCAGGTTGCTCCTAATGAACAAGGACCTATGAGAGTAGCCCTTTATGCTTCCGTGGTAAGATGCCTTGCTTAGCATAAGCACAAGTAAAACACAAACATTCTACAACCTATGTCAGTAACAACAAATATTTTTAGATTTTCATTTATTTTTCGCAATATGTGATGGAAAACGTGTGTTAGTACAGAAATAAATATTAGTTACATTGCGAACATATAAATCTCACGGTTTCGACTCTTTTGTGTCGTCATTTGTATAAAAGCGATTTTTTTTATTTCGATTTGAAAGTCTTGAAAGGAAATTTACGAAACAAATAAATATATCCCCATCATAAATTCAAATCAGAAGTGAACATAAAATTATATGAGATATTTTTTATTGCTAAATCCGATCAGTTTTATTTATCAAACAAGAAAAAAAAATTGGTAAATATGAACAATGCAAGAATTGGCATCCCTTTGGAATTATAGAGGACGAGGATTCAATGTTTTTCAAAATACGAAAATGAGGAAAAAATCCGGTTATACATTAATATTACAAAAAAATTGTCAGAAAGGAAAATTGAAATCTGTTTCAGATAACAGGTTTGACAAATAATAATAATAATAATAATAATAATAATAATAATAATAATAATAATAATAATAATAAAACGAAATTTGATAAAGGGTTGATGAAAAACGAGAAAATGATTACACGTTAAACGAAAAGAAGTTGAATCCGAAAAACAGGATTTAATAAAGGACACCATCAAATAAAATGTTCTTTTATAAGGAATTTTTGTTCATGAAAACAATTTCAAAAACGATTTAATACAGAATTTATAAAAAGGACTGATAAGATTTTCTTTGTAAAAATCATAGAGCTTTGGATGACGTAACATATATATATATATATATATATATACATATATTTACAAACAAACATATATATATATATATATATATATATTTACAAACAAACGTTTGAGCCCTCTACGAGTGGCGGACGGATGTTTATTTAAATAGACGTTCGGACAGTTTAATTTCGGCCACCGATTCCGTAGTCAGGGGGTAGGACTGCCGACTGTCATCACGACGGTTCTAGGTTCGATCCTCGGCTTGGGAGAGGTGTTAGTCTAGCGGCACTGATGAGTTGTGAAACAACGAAACAGGTCTGTATGTCGATGACTAAAATATATTTTATATATATATATATATATATATACATATACATATACATATATATATATATACATATATATATATATATATATATATATATATATATATATAGTCTAAAGAAGCTTTGAATAAAAAACATGCAAAAATAAAAATAAAGAATGCAATTTAAATTCCCGGAAGAAAAAAAATATTAACTTTAACCTATCTCAGACTTAGCACCTACATAATCCGACTTCTAAAAAGTTTATAATGACAAAAGAGAATTCATTTATGTAATGAGGAAGAAAAAGAAATAACTAAAGTTGTTAAATAGAAATAGATTGCATAAGTCGATTTCGCAAAAATCTTCAATTTTAAAACAGAATTTAACTACATAAGGATGGAAAGAGAAAACCTTAACTAAAATTTTGTAAATAAAAAAATATATAAACATATAGCTATGTATACATATATACATACATACATATATCCCCACACCCACATTATATATATATATATATATATATATATATATATATATATATATATATATATATATATATGTAGATGTTTTCTTCGTGATAAAATCGTTAAGTGCAAATTCAAAATGTAAGTTTAATAAGCCAATTCAAAGTAACATTTATTTATTCATAAATCAAAGAATTTTTGGACGTAATCACGTCTTCATCAGGATAAACACATTTATTTATCCATCGTAGCATGATGCCACTAAGAAAAACAAGACTCAATCGGTGTTATCAACGGTGATTTTTAAATGTCCAGGCTGCGAGATCCGTGTGGTCGCGTGGAATGCAGCTCGAACCGCAGTCATGGAGGTTCTCGCTGTATGAGCAGTGACCCCATCTTGTTGAACCACATTGATGCCATATTAATTCCTCATCTGCGAAGCTCAGGATGGAACTGTTTTCAAACATTTGAACATAGCAGTCTGAAGTAACCGTTGCTGTCTCTTCAAAAAAGAATGGACCAAAAATCCCGCACTTTTCCAAATCACACCAAACTGTGTAGTGGTCGCTGATGTAATTCACGATGGTTTGTCTTAAGCGCAGTATTGAAAGTTTTCATTGTTTACTGTACCATTCAGGTGGAAATGGGCTTCCTCACCCATTATTAGGGTCAAATCTTCGTTTTCTTCAAACATGTCGAGCATTGTTTGACAAAAACACACAAAAAAGAAACAAACGTTATTGGTAATCACGCGGATTCAATCGTTGGACAGTTATAATTTTGTATGACTGAAAGGCTAGGTTTTTATGCAAGATTTGCTGAACAGTGCTCTGACTAGCAGAGCGCATTGGACTTCAGGTGATTGCCTCTCTCACTTAATCCACATTTCCTGGAGTTCTGGCGGTTTTGGCAAGGCCGGGTGGTTTGGTTTTCAATAATGAACCAGTCATTCTGAGTGCATTAGTCTACCTAAGAATGGTATTGCGGTTTGGTACATTACCGTGACAACCGACGTTGAATCTTCGCTTGCACAGACGTTGGGTTATTGTCACTGATTCACCATTTTTCACGTAAGTGTCATAAGCAAACACGACTCCACAGTAGCATGAGGGCAATGAACTGAAAATAAAAGCAATTTAAAATCAATAACTAACTAATATTATGAAAGAGGTAAAAAAATTATCGATTTATCGATCTAGCTATCTGTCCATCTCGATCTATTTAACTGGATAGGCAGATAATAGATGGATATGATGATGTTATCATAAAACCTGTCAAAATATGACAAAGCTAGATCATAGACAAGTTTACCGGAAGGTCTGGTCAGCTGATCGGATCTACATGTGAATCACATGATCAGGTTAGCTGGAGATCATCGGAGAGTTAGAACTTGGAATTGAAGCAAAGCGATTGGGCTTTACGATTGCCTCTCCTCCCCTCTTGGGAGGGAGTGACGTGTCTCTCAATGTAGAATCAAGACCACAAGTTTCATTTTCCATTTGCATCTGCACGACATCCTGGAAAGTGAAATAAAAACTAATATGAAAACCACCAATCATCGTCTTGGAGTCTAAAAGGTTCCAGTCCCCTTCAATAACAAGATGAAGTCAGGATGGACCAGGTTCCGTGAGCAGAGAAGATAACGGTATGTCGAAGATACACACGGGACACCCACACGCATATGAACAGTAGACGATCACGAAGCATAAAACGGATTCAGAAAGTGAAGAACCACTAATAGACATTTAGTAATACATTTATGACACAAATAAACAAACACGAAATGTATACACCCATTTACATGGGTGTCGTTCATGTTAGATATCGTAACGCTAAAACAACATTTAAAACCAAATAACAACAAACTAGACGGCATCTTAAGCAGGTTTAGAGACTGTTTTTCTCATTCCCTATCCTTTACTCAAACAGAGCAAGAAACATTAAAAAAAACATCCATTTCCCGTGACTCACCCTGTATATACATAGATCTTTTGGAGGTAAATAATTTTATAATTGCTATATACAGACCAAATGTATTTAACATAATGAAATTAAAAGATAAAAAATGACAAGGCTAGCTAACCGGTTTCGAACCTCATTCAACAGAGTTAAATCAAGGTTAGAAAATAACGATTAAAAATAATATAAAAATGGAAGCGTAACAGAGGACACAAAAGAGGACAACGGGGAAAAAATTAGATAGAAACTACATTAAGTCCTAAATGATTTTCTTGTTGCTTGCAAAAAGAAGGTTTCAAAAATTTATTGTAGCCCGAGTGTTGGGAGGTGTATGTTTATCAAAAAGAAAAGAAAAGAAAGAAAAAGTGGTAGCAGGCAGGTGACGCGAAAGAGGAAAAGAAAGTAAAAGAAAATCTGACGTCTTACCGCTACTCCATGACACAACAGGTATTTCGGAACGTTAAAAGTAGCCACAGTCAATCCAACCAATACGATGATTGGCCAAAACGGCTCGAAAAAATTTGTAGAAAAGTACCCAGTTGAAGGTGAAGGAATTAATGTTTTTGGCCAGCTTTTCGATATTTGGGCTTCAAAATGATACCAATCTCGTGCAAATCCATCCCCTCTGTTGGAAGTTCTAGGCAGACATACATACATACATACATACATACATACATACATTTAAACAGACAGGTAAGATTTATATTATAGATGGTTTCTAGATTTTTAGAGCGCGACTTGCTCAGAATGAAGAACAAGTCAACACGAAACGAAGGCACAAACCCGGTTATTTATACAGTGTTCACAGATGCCCGAACCGTAGGTGTTATTCAAAACATTAGATGAGGAATAATTTGCATACATAAACTTAGATGGAATGTTTTATTCGACACAGAAATCCAATTTTTGCTACGTCCTCCGATGTAGTGCGAACCACAACTACATTTCAATAAATAAATTATAGATTTATTATGGTCGAGCTGGAATATATC